>NW_025999422.1:0-130000 GCF_019419815.1 Pyrus x bretschneideri | reverse complement strand
GGCCGTCGATCAGGGCGATGGGCCTTCAATCTCCGTCATCCATCCCGACATTATCACGGCTCACATCCTCACCCGCCTCGACGGCCAGACCTTGGCTGCAGCCGCCTGCGCTTCGTCCGAATTACACGGCTTCTCCGCCAAAGAAAAACTCTGGCGGGACGCCAGCATCGCCACATGGCCTTCCATAACGGATCCACGAGTTAACGATATCATTTCCACTTTCCCTGCCGGTCACCGCTCTTTCTTCTCCGACTCTTTCCCGCTCCTCGACCACTCCCCCTCCCAATTCAATTTCAGCCCTTCGTCCCCCACCGCGGAGTTAGTCTCGGCCGTCGATATTTTCTACAAAGACCAGCTCATTTTCTCTAAGGTTCAGGAGTCCGAGACCGAATCCGGGTGGTTCCTCTGCTCACCTTTCCGGGTCGACTTACTTGACCGGAAAGAAACCGTCCCGACACCAATCCAACATGTCGGGGAAGACCAGAAGTCGTTGAAGCACTTAGAGGACAACCTGAGCCTAAGCTGGATCGTGATCGACCCCACCCTGAAAAGGGCGGCAAATTTGTCGAGCCGGACGGCAGTGACGGTGCAGCGTCACTGGCTGACAGGGGAGACACAGCTGCGGTTTGCGACGATATTGGCGGGGGAGAAGAAGGGGGAGTATGTGCAGTGCGGGATGGTGGTGACGTGCAAGGGGAGTGGGAGTGAAGGAAGGGAGCTGCACGTGAGGGAGGTGAGCATGCAGATGGAGGGAATGGAGGGGAATCATTTGAACGGGAGGGAGAGTTTGGTCATATTGCAGAGGGCGATCGAGGGAGGGAAGAGGAGGAAGGAGGTAAAGGGGAAGGCGAGGTATGAAGAGTACTTGGAGATGAAGAGAGAGAGGAGAAAGAGAAAGGAGGCGAGAGAGAAGGCTTTGGACATGATCTGCATTGCTGCTGGGGTTACTATTTTCATGGCGTTCTGGTCATTTGTCTTGTTAAGATAGACGATGATGAACCCAGAAACGGAAACAGTTTGGGTTTAGTTAATTACACAATTTGATTAATTAATTCTTTAAACCAAAATATATAGAAAAGTTCATACAAAGGAGAAGCAAAGTGGATATTGATTACAATTAATCATTTGTTTATTTATTTGATTTTCATTCTTTACACATGTAAAATGGAAGCAACATATATATAGCCTCTTTTCGTAATAATTCCTCACTTTCTGTTCATACAACTTTTTCTTTAACCAAAGATGTGTGAGTGATCCTTTTACTATCCTATTCTTGTGCATCATAATTTTGATGACTTTGCACAAATAAATGTAATTTTTCTTTGTTTAGTTACGCAACGTGAGCGATGAGTACAAGAGTTAAACTTTTGTCGTAAATAAGGACGAAGGTATACTATGGCTGGCTAGGGTGGGCAATAGTCTAGAGTAAATTTTCAGAATTTTAAAACATAGATGGCCAAAGTTATCTACTAGAAAGGAGCCCAATCTTCTTTGATAAAATTAGCCTACTTTAACCTATAAACTTTCCTAGTTCCGCCTTTCCTACGATTAAAGTTTGAAATATATGAATGGGTTTGATTAAAAATTGGAATGTATGAATGGGTTTGGTAGAGAAAGTCAGAAATAAGAAACGGTCAATGGGGATTAATCTTTGACTTTAAATTTGGCCGGTCACACTTTGGATGCTTCCCCTTTTAGAGAGGTCTTTTTCCGGAGGCAGGCTTCCTGCTGCCTGCTGGGTTGAATGTTATGCAAAATCCTACTCTATAAAGACTAGTACTAATTCTCTCTTTCTAGTCTTATTAAAATAAAATTTGAGAAAATTAACAAATCGTTTTCATTTTATTAAAGATATCCCGAAAGTCATGAATGACGATGTATGTCCATATAATTTTTTTTTTTTTTTTTTTCAATGAATGTCCATATAATTAGTAATAAGCTTATTCTACGAAGGTTCTCTAGCTAGCTGCACGAGGACTGTACGTGGCGATACAACAGGGCCGGCCTTTAGTTTTTTTGGTGTCCAGGGCGACCGCTTAAATGTGTCTTTCTTAATACACAAACATATATTAAAGAAATATTTAAAATTGGTCATAACCCAATCGAAGTTGGAGGGCTAGACCTTCATGCCTCCATTATATTACTTGAAGGAAAAACAAACATACAATGCTGCAACGAGTGTTGGGGAGAAGTAGTACCTCAACTCCGACGATCAAAAGCAAAATCATACAACCACTCCAAGCAAAAGTCCTTAAATTTTAACCTTTAAGAAATTGTCCCCTTGAAATTTTTTGAAGAAAAACTCATCAATTATATCATTACAATCCAAGTCTTCAACCACATTCATTTTAATGCTTATATTGTTGATCCATGAAGCAAACAACACATTTGGACTCCTATAAATTTCTTTTATGAATTTCGCTATTTCCACGGATGTCCAAGGTTGTTATCAAATACAAATGCTTCTTGTAAGAATCTTCGAGTGTAGAAAAATCGTCTAATCCCCAACCTGATTAGGTTTCTGTGTCTTGCAAAATAAGAATAGTCATCTCAGAGAAGTCATGTATCACCATACATATGAACCCAAGTATCACACTACCGGTCTCTGCAAAGTAGTGAAGGCTTTGAGCTGAAATTAAAATTCATATCTATAAGCATAAGATACATATGATGCCTCAAGTCTGACAACTACTTGCAAACTACAACAAAAAATTTTGTAATGTTTGACATGTGGTAAGTATCCATACGTTTAAATGTCTTGGGGGTCAATGTTCAGTGAACTTGTTCAACAGACAAGCACCCATATATCCACCACGCACCTAGCAAGCGTAGCACATTATTGCTAGCCCATTGTAAGTGAGAGGTCTTAGGTTCGATTATTGCCGAAGACGAATTTGAACCACATTATTGTTAGCCCATTGTGAGGTTAAGCCCATCCCTCCCCCTTAGACCTATCCTAATTTAATTTTAGAAACATTTTAACCTAAAAATATTTAAATTCAGATAATTATTGAAAAATCACTAAACCAACACCATGAAACTTGTTGAACACCATAAAAGAATAAGAAACACATGAAAGAATTTTTTTTAATTACTTTAGCTGTTGAATTTAAATTTGAACCGTTAGATCTTTTTTTTTTTTTTTTTTACCGTTGGATTTTATCATATTAGATCTTAACTGTTGGATTCAATAAATTTGTAAATATAAAACTAAAAAATGCACATATATGGTGAGCCAAGCCCACTAACCTAAGGGAAATCCTAGGCTAAATTTGCCCCATGAATGAGTTTTGGGTTAAAACTTATATTTGCCCCAAGGGTTGGAGCAAGTTGGGGAAGGTTTAGAACCTAAAATTTGAGTTTTACTCCAAGGGTTAGAGTAGGTCTAAGGGGAAGGAGGTAAGCTTAACCTCACGATAGGCTAGCAATAATGTGGTTCAAATTTTCCTTTGGCGAAATTGAACCTAAAACCTCACTTACAAGTGAAGAGGAATATCACTATACCGTAATAATAAAACTCTCAGTTAATTAAGGGATTGAAGTAACTTATTATTACTTGTAAGTGAGAAGTCTTAGGTTCGATTCTCGCCAAAGGTGAATTTGAATTACTTTATTGCTAGCCTATGATAAGGCTAAACCCACCCCTCCCCTTTTAGTGTAAATAATATCATTTGTTCAAAAAAAAAAAAAAAAGCACCTATTGTAAGTTGGTAAAATGTAATTTTGGGCAGAAATAAAGTATTTTCATATTATGTAGCCGTCTTGACAATTTGTAGCGTTTTTGTTCTTTTTCTATATATTTGGAACAAGATTCAGAGTTTTTAATTTGTTTTTCTTATTTTTCTCGTCCTTTGATCTTTAGCAATCTTGAATTGAGTTGGGTTTTGTTAGCTACGAAAGGCAAAGGCCCATCTTAATTGCCCTAATCTATTATGGATCACACACAACATGCTGACATTGCTGAGCTAGCACATGTCTTCAGGAAGATGGAAACACCTTTGGTGGTGTTAGATGAGTGAGACCCCACTCTATCCTATGAAGTCCCACGTGGCAGATGATCATTGATCAAACTCCATTCATGCAAATCCATTCTATCTTCCCAAAAAATCTCCGTCAACAGCTGACAAAGCCCTACCCCTTCCAAGTTAATCTCGACCACCACCTCCACCAGTAATATTTCTGACTCACTCACTCCAAAACTTACAGCTCTGAACCCAAAAAAATGGCAGCAACCATGGCGACCGCATCAACCGTAATGGGGCTGCGCAGTTCCTCCCTCTCACCAAGCAGGACATGCCTCTCTTCAGGTTCATACTTCACATACAAACACGCGCGCGCGCACAAAATATATATATATTTTGTGCGCGCACACGCTCTCACTAAAATGCGCCTCTGTACAATATACTAATGTTGCAATGCTCTTTAATTGCAGCCTTTGTGAACCCTATTGTGGTTGGCAACCCTCTGAGGCAAGTTAGGGCTTCTGGAGGAAGGTTCACATGGTAATTTACCTAGCTATCGTTTTTTAAGAAGATCATGACCGTTGATTTTGTTGTTGCAACGTAGAAATTGTTGTATGCGGTTGTGTCAATGTGTCGATCGTGTTAATACGGGTAAAATACGTGGTTTATATAAGACAATACGTGGTTAATTAATTATAATCAATGTTTAGCCTAAATTAAGCCAACAATTAATGGTAAGACATCCACGCAATCCATGCACTGATGCATATATGGCTTGGTTTTGTGTTGAATGTGTTGGGAACAAACAGTAGCTTTCAGAGAGATTGGCTGCGGAGGGATCTGAATGTGATTGGGTTCGGGTTGATCGGATGGTTGGCTCCGTCGAGCATACCATTAATCGACGGTAAGAGTTTGACGGGGCTCTTCTTTGAGAGCATTGGTGCTGAGCTCGCTCACTTCCCCTCACCTCCTGCTCTCACTTCTCAATTTTGGTTAGTAACCCTTCTTCTAAATTTTGTTCCTTTAGTGTTTGATCTTGTTTAGATTGATATCAAAGGTTTTTTTCTTTGTTTTTTTTCACTCTAAAGGGCACAATTACGGCATCTAGGCCCAAATGGCCAAGACAAATACAACCAGCCCAGCCAAAAAAAAAAAAAATGGTTTTTATCACAAATGAATTCTAAAATTGACTCACACCATCAAAATGGTCTCTGAAATTGAAAATTATGAATATAAGTGTTGCAAATCAATGTCATCATTCCATTGAATATTGGAGTGGGAGACCACAATGGGACATGTCAGCACACTAACAAACTCTGTAACAGAATTAAGACGGAATGATGAGAGTGATTTGCAACTCATATTCAAGGATGAGATTCATCAATTTTCAACTTAAGAGACAATTTTGATAAAGTGGGTCAATCTTAGGGATCATTTGTGATAAAAATCCAAAATCTTTTATAGGGCCCCTACCACATATATGCAGCAAAGCTCCCTTAAAAATTTAAAATAATCCCAAACAACCCCCAATTCCCAAATTAAAAGTTTTTCTAATACAAGCAGATACTAGGGAAGGTGAATTGAATTAAGGTGATATGCGGGTAAAGCTGTAACTAAATGAGCTACAAACAGCTACAATCCCAAAACAAAAGATTAAGTGGTCAAAAATATACTTGTACTAGTTCTTTTATATGTACTTGAGTGGTTAAGTAGGTTATCTCATTGATTACGTTTTATAGAGTGACTTGTTCGTGGTGTATTCTCAATCAATTTTACGTGTTTACTAATGTATTGAGCTATTTCAAAGCGACATAAACTTGTCTATTAGATATAAGATTGATTACTAAAATATATTAGCATAACTCAACTAGTTAATGGAGTCGATTTTAGGTCGTGTGATAAACTTAATTGTGTGATGAAGAAACGTAGCACTCCTTGAGATAAGGAATTAGGAGGCTGGTTTTTACATGTTTGGCATTTGATTCTCAATAAGTGTAGAAATAAAAAAGGGGGAAAAAGAAGAAGGAAAAAAAAAAAAAATAGGTCCCACCGAGATTTGAACTCGGGTTACTGGATTCAGAGTCCAATGTCCTAACCACTAGACCATGGGACCGTTCTTGTCAAATCCGCATTTCTGTTTTTATTTAATCAGGTCACTTTCAATAAAGCTATCTAAAGAAAAACATTAATTACATTATTAGGCTAAGTACATTCTAAATCCTTTAACTTTGGGTCATTTTCCATTGTAAATCCTTTAATTTAGGGTGATTTTCTAATTGGGCCATGAGGTTTCAAACTTTTCATATTATACCCTGAGGTCTTAAAATGGTATCAATTTGTAATGACAACCTAATAGTTCAAAAATAATCCATTGGGAAACTTGAGATTAAATACTAAATACAACAAACAATTATTCTTTACATCTCTACTCTTCTTCATCCCTCATTTTCCCTATATGTGTTTTTCCTCCATCATTATAGTTATCAAACGGGCTCTAATTTTTATGACATAAACTAAAGTAATGAGCTGAACCCTCGTGCAAGTGTAGAGAAAGAGTATTACTCTTTTATAAGAAATAGAGCAAAACTGGCATTCAATGTAAATTTTCTAATGTATTTTGCTTCAAGCAAATATGACGAGGATATACAATTTTTTGAGCAGGTTGTGGCTGATAACATGGCACCTGGGGCTTTTCATCAGCCTTACCTTTGGGCAGATTGGCTTCAAGGGGAGGACTGAAGATTACTTTGAAAAATGATCCCTTTTAATTAGGTTATGTAAAATCTATATATATGCTTAATGTTCAGTTATCTCAATTTCTTTTCCTTTCTTCTCGTACTGTAACTGCACAACTTAATCCTCCTGAATCACTATTGTGTACCTTTGTGTAAATAAATATGTATTCAAGTCAGTCTACTGACAGTAAACACAGTGACCACTAGATAAAAAGAATTCTAATGACTGCCAAACGAATCCAAAATTCCAAATTACCGTCTACTGCAATACATTAGATGCACCGATGTTTGTACGATTGGATTAAAATGGTCATAATCTAGTCATGAAAATAATGCATTCTATACATCAGTGAATAGTAGAATTCTTGCCTAAACTATCAGTGAAAGCGAGTAAAAATCTGAAAAAATTGCATGTGTGATAAGTTCAACCAATTCCCAAAAAGATTTCTGTTTTGATGTATCAGGTTTATAGACGAACTCAACGTTTTGTACAAGTTTAGTTGAGACAACTGATTGCCATGAAAAATCGGAGAAGAAGGAAGGCGGAATTAAGTCGTTACATGTGGGGTTTTTTATTTTTTTTTTGGGTTAAACGATAGATTTGTTAGATTAGATGTTAGATTAGGGAGTAAACGGGGATGGAACCCATGCCATGGTGTAATAACAACACTCCTCTTCACTATTGTGGTACAAGGCCACTTGCATTACATGCCAAGGTTAGGGGTTTAGTGTTGAATTTTGGAGACTTTTGGCTCCTCGCTAATAGAAGATGAAGTCTTGATTATCACGTGGATATGTCTATGTTCCTTACGGCTGTGAGCATTTCAATACAATGTTAGATAGAGGGGATGCGGAAAATGAGCATTACAAAGGCCTCTAAGACGGGTTTGCAAATTTCTACTTTGAATGAGTCATTTACAAAATTTCTCATATATTCTTTTGCAATGATCATGAAAGACGTTTCTAATCCTCGTGAAGGACATTTCTTATCCTCTCTATCTAACATTTTATAGATAGTTCATTCTTTAATAACTTACCCTGAATCTCTTTGGAATTTAAAAATCTTACGTTTAATATTGTCTCGAGCATGGAAAATAGCATATATAGTTATATCTCAGTTGTATATGATGTAGTAGGGGTGGTTTGGTATGGGATCCCAAACCAAAAATTTTCAGAACGGAAATTTGAAGACCAATCCAAAACCAAAATTTTGGTATTCCCAATTTTCGAGATTGCCGAATAGTTTTTGATATTTCGGGATTGGATTTTGGGTTTTGGGTTTTTGGGTTAAAATTTGAGATTTTTTTGGATGTGGGCCAAAATTTGGATTTTCGGCCTAAAATTTTGTTTTCCAATTTCATATAAATGAAAATTTAGGTTTTTACCTCATTTTAATTTGCCAATTCATTCATATCAAGTCAAAGTGATGTTCCAAAGTTCCAAACTACTTAATTTTATACTCCTATATCTAATATAGTTTACTATCAAACTACTTAAAATCAACATTTAACATGCATGCAACCAAAATAAATATATATACTTTTCGGTTTGGTTCGGGATTCCCAAGCCATTGAATATGTAATCTCGATTCCCATACCAAAAGGTTCGGGATCGGTTTGATATGAATCTCGAAAATTTCAGCATTATCAGTTTGGGAATTTTTCAATATGGGATCGAGATTTTTTTGGTTTGGTTTGGGATTTTTGGGAAAAAATCCCAGCCCTATGATGTGAAGAATTTTCCCCAACTATTCATTAGTGGTTTTGGTTTATTTATGAAAGATTGACTGACATGTACTTTCATCTTTCAAGGTTATATCAAACCTAAAAAAAAAATGGTATGGTTTGAAACTTTGAAGGTCCAACCGTCCTACACTGTTATCCGACAGTTATCACCTACCTTCCCCCTACTTTCAAACTGTTCACACAGTCATGCGACTCAGGCCCGCTATGGGAATTAGATTAGGGTTTCTCTTTCCATTGTATAAGTTTGTCGTCATCTCGATACCATTTCTTCATCAATTATGCATGATGTAAACAGTACTTGGCAATAATTTGCTAAAGCCATCAACCTTTTTTAACCTAATTCGCTTTATATATATCATTCGTAAGTAAGATGCTATTATTTCATATCTCTGCTACATAATTTTGTGAATACACTTTATGAATCAGTCTGTGTTCTGATAAGATGTAAATCGACCTTGGCCAGCCCTGATTGCAAAGGTATACTATCTTCTACTGAAAGAGAACATGTCACAATAATACACACTGACTTCCTAAGAACTATATAGAACCATAGTTAGTTAATTAATTAGTAACAAACATTTAACTATAGCTAAGAATATCAAGATTTATGAGTTAGGCCACGGTGAGGTCAGGGTTTTGTTCACAATTGTAACAATCAGGTTAGAGTTTGTTTACAATTAGAATGGTTAGGCCAGATTGGGTTAGGAGGACCCACTCTGATATCATATCAAGATTTTAAAGTCAAATTAACTAGTAGCCCACTACGAAAAACACCAATATTGTCCCAATATTACCACCTAAATTAACTACTCAACAAGTGTTGAGTTTTATCATAAAAAATCTAGGCATTGTTTGTTGTGGAACCATTCATTTATAATTAGTAGTATATATATTTGAGGGAATGCTAGCAACCTTCTCGGCTCTCCTTCTCATCCTGCTATGTAGAATGATAACCCAAACCATTTATTATATAGGTTACTCTTTAAAGATATCTCTTAAAAAAATTAGCTAAATCCAAAATCGTTTAGTCATCTAACAATTATACAATAAATAGAAGAACCATATTTTTCACTTAAACACTAAAATCTTGACAACATTAATCGAACAGTTAAATGATTGTTGATTTGGATGATATCTTTTTTGTAGAGTTGATTTTTAAAGGGTGATCCAGCATTTAGATGGTTCCAATCATGAAGTAACATTGTCAAATAAGGAAAGTTGAGAAGGTAAAACAAGAAAGTTCAAGTGAGAAGGTTGCTAGCATCCCCTTATATTTATAAGTAGTTTGAAGAAAATTCAATTTTGATCAAAACCAAAAGAACCTTGACCTACAAACAAATTTTCAAGGGAAAATAAGAATATATTACAAAAATATTTTCCATTCAAAAAGAAAACATGCAGTTCAATGAGACATTGGGTTCTCCTCATATTCAAAAGTCAGAAGGAGGCCTTCCTAGTATTATCGTAGCTCTTATTATGTGTACACAACCTAACAATAATTTCTTCATTATTTGAAGCAGATGAAATGTTTCGCGTTTTCAACGTCCCCTTCTGAACTTGTTGTGTTCGTCCTAATCACACAATTTAACAAGAATACCTCACCTTGTTAGCTAAACTACCACTTAGCTTTTTAAGTTTTACTTCTGTATCTCATTTGGAGCTTCTCAGAGTATCGAATAATATTACAATCAATCGCGCATGAATAACGACTGGTTCATGCGTCGTGGACTGACTTGCATCAATATTAAATGTTTAGGAATCGTGTATGCTTGTGTGATTGATTGATTGTAGTATAATTCAGATTTATTTACTCTCTTTCAAGAAAAGACTGAAAACAAGACGGAAAAAGTATCATTTGCCCTTCCCTTATCCTAATCCTTTCTTTATTGCTATCATTCCCACACCACACGATTTGTACATACGCATGTGAACAAAACAGTCCCAGCTAGCTATCGAGTTTTTATTTTCATTTCATTGGTTGTGCTAGGAAATTGAGGAACATGGTTTATTTGGATGTAGATCCATGCTCCCACTGCCCGAATACTTATAAACACAACTTGTGGGAAAATGTTACTTGAAATTAAAAACAAAAACAAAAAAAAACAAAACAAAAAGAAATTAAGGAGCATGAACATGAACCACCAACATCAATATTTGGAATAGGACCCTCTTAATGAGCATCTTAATGATGAGTTCATCTTATCTGTTCATCAATCATTTTGCGACCATAAATCATTTTGAATTTTTTTATTTAAAATTAAACCCGAGCAATACCTAGCAAAAATTAGTTACATAATATTCGATAAATGACTAAAATGAATTGATTTCTAAGATCCTCATTCTCTCGGTATTTATCAAATTTGTAGTGAATGTGACAGTCCATAAACCTCAAGGATTTGAATTGGAATTAGCCACAAAAGATATGAACACCATGGGTAGTGGCTTGGGGTGCAGGTGTGGGGGCCGGCATGCATAATTATAAATACGTGGATCTTTTTTTTTTAGCAATAAATGTTTGAGTGTAAGCTCCAAATAGGCCTGGCAATTTCTGACACGACCCGATAACCCGAAACGACACGACACGAAATTAACAGGTGTTTGGGTCGACACGATAACGAATCGGGTCGTTATCGAGTAACCCGATAAGCACCTGTTAAGATAACGGGTTGGTTCGGGTATACATGTAGGTAACACGATACACGATAAGCAAAATATTATTTGTATAATTTTATAACGCTAAAAGAATACTGTAATAATTATATACATTAATTTTACAATTTTATACCCCTCAAAATTATAATAAATATATATATATATATATATATATATTAAATTAACTATAAAATTTATAATCATTATAATAATTATATATACTATAATAATTATACCCCCAAAATATTAAGTCTATCTATAATAATTATATATATATATATATATATTAAATTTTATAAAAACTATAATAATTATTAATTAATAATTTAATATGCATGATGCATTGCATGATTTTGCATCCATTGAAATTTGATGTGATTTGTTTCCATTCAAATTTCAATAATCAATTTCTTGCCGTTGCCAACTTGCCGCCCTTTTTGAAAAAAAAAATGGAGGGAAAATGAAAACGTTAAGAAAAGTTGAAAATGAAACAAAAAAGTGAGGGAATTAGGGAAAGATGTTGGAGGGAAAAGTGAAAATGATAAGAAAAAGTTGAAAATGAAACAAAAATGAGAGGGAAAAATGAAAATTAATAGAAGTGGTGAGAAATTTTTTTTTTTTTTTTTTTTTTAAGTTATTAACTTTTTATCACACACATGACTGTCATGACATATCTCACTATTTTTATAATGACACACGTGACACGTGATGTATGTACTATTCCGTGTACCAGTCAGTTAATTATAATTTATACGTACAAAATAAATAGATTTAAATCTACTTAATAAATATATATATATACACACACACAGGGAACTTGATTGATGGCATACGAATTCTCCAAAACTAATTTCAACGATCCCAACTGTCAAACTTGTTTGTATATGCTTTGAGATCACATCAACAAAAAATCATAAAAAATAAACTTTCAGAGATTAAGTAACGGGACAAAGCTTTTCAACGGTTATAAACGAAAAATCACGATTTAACGGTTATTTTAACTCCGATTTTGATGATTTTTTATAACTACACTCCTTGACCCTATATGAATACAATGAATGAATTCGATCTTCAATTTAAAATATTTACACAAGTGGATACCACAAAATCTTATGTTATACTTAATGAAAGTATAAATAAATTCTAAGTGTTAGTCAATCTATCGTTTTACAAATTCTCCAAAACTAATTTCAACGATCCAAACCGTCAAAATTGTTTGTATATGCTTGGAGATCACATCAGCAAAAAATCACAAAAAAAAAAAACATTCAAAGATCAAGTAACGGGACAAAGCTTTTCAACGGTTATAAACGAAAAATCACGATTTAACGGTTATTTTAACTCCGATTTTGATGATTTTTTATAACTACACTCATTGACCCTATATGAATACAATGAATGAATTCGATCTTCAATTTAAAATATTTACACAAGTGGATACCACAAAATCTTATGTTATACTTAATGAAAGTATAAATAAACTCTAAGTGTTAGTCAATCTATCGTTTTACGAATTCTCCAAAACTAATTTCAACGATCCAAACCGTCAAAATTATTTGTATATGCTTGGAGATCACATCAGCAAAAAATCACAAAAAAAAAACATTCAAAGATCAAGTAACGGGACAAAGCTTTTCAACGGTTATAAACGAAAAATCACGATTTAACGGTTATTTTAACTCCGATTTTGATGATTTTTTATAACTATACTCCTTGACCCTATATAAATACAATGAATGAATTCGATCTTCAATTTAAAATATTTACACAAGTGGATACCACAAAAATCTTATGTTATACTTAATGAAAGTATAAATAAATTCTAAGTGTTAGTCAATCTATCGTTTTACGAATTCTCCAAAACTAATTTCAACGATTCAAACCGTCAAAATTGTTTGTATATGCTTGGAGATCACATCAGAAAAAAATCACAAAAAAAAAACATTCAAAGATCAAGTAACGGGACAAAGTTTTTCAACGGTTATAAACGAAAAATCACGATTTAACGGTTATTTTAACTCCGATTTTGATGATTTTTTATAACTACACTCCTTGACCCTATATGAATGCAATGAATGAATTTGATCTTCAATTTAAAATATTTACACAAGTAGATACCACAAAATCTTATGTTATACTTAATAAAAGTATAAATAAACTCTAAGTGTTAGTCAATCTATCGTTTTACGAATTCTCCAAAACTAATTTCAACGATCCAAACCGTCAAAATTGTTTGTATATGCTTGGATATCACATCAGCAAAAAATCACAAAAAAAAAAACATTTAGAGATCAAGTAACGGGACAAAGCTTTTCGACGGTTATAAACGAAAAATCAAGATTTAACGGTTATTTTAACTCTGATTTTGATGAGTTTTTATAGCTACACTCCTTGACCCTATATGAATACAAAGAATGAATTTGATCTTCAATTTAAAATATTTACACTAGTGGATGTGGATATCACAAAATCTTATGTTATAATTTATATACTTAATAAAAGTATGAATCAACTATAATATTAATAATTATATACATTAATTTAATAATTTTATATCCCTAAAAAGTAAAAACTATAATAATTATATATATTAAATTAAATTTAAAAATTGATGACCATTGGATCGGCTGAGATTAAATCTCAGCCGTCCATTTCACATAATTATATATATATATTTTTATTAAATTTAAAAATTGATAACCATTGGATTGGCTGAGATTTAATCTTAGCCGTCCATTGTGTAGGCTATTACTCAAAAACAGAAGTTCTCTCTCATTAAGTTCGATGTAAATTGAAGATTTTGTAAATGGAGGTGTAAACTTTTGAGAAAGACTTACAATCTTAAAAACAAAAACTCTTTATCCTTGCACATTTAATATTTGTAATAGATTAGTAGTGTATGTATTATTTTTTTTATTAGGCTTTTATTTTCGAGTGTAGATATAATACTTGAACGAGAAAAGTTTTAATGTTTTAATATTTTGAAGTAATATTTATGTGGCAATGTGTGGTATGTGCAAATTTTAAAAAAATATATTTTTTTCTTAACGGGTCGGGTCACTTTACGAGACACGACCTGTTAAGGACCCGTTAAGATAACGGGTGTGACACGACACGATCCGTTAAGATAACAGGTGTTACACGAAAACGACACGAACACGATAGACACGACCCGTTTGCCAGGCCTAGCTCCAAATACAAACTCCAACTAGTCCCCCAAACATTTTGAGCCGTTGGTAGGGGCCCCCTTCCTCTTGGGTTGGCCTCTATCATAATTTTTTCTTATTAAGAGGGTTTTTTAGGGTATGATTGACTGATTGATATGTTGTCAGCTTGACTAGCATTTTATGATAAGATGTTCACAATTATTGTCATCCTACTTAAAATTTGATTTACATCATCGCTTAGTTTTATATTTTGGTTATATTTTTTTGACTAGTAGATATAAGTATATTTCTGAATATAATAGAATTTTGTTGACCCCAATTTATGATATTTCCTCCTCATCATCCCATTTTGGTAAAAAGAAGTGATTTCAGCACATTTTGTTGTTCTTATTGAACATTTTGGTTATTTTTAGTTTGAATATATTAAAACATAATCAAGGAATAAAAGTCAGCAATGATGTGCAAAAAGTGAAAAGAGGTGATGGAGGATCATTTTCATAGTTAAAAATTTCCTTAACCCTATGAAAAAGATTTGATCTATTGAATCCATTACTAGCTTGTTACAAGTGAACTTTTTCTTGGTCAATGAATAATTTAGTTCCAAGATTCCTAAAACTACTTTATGAATTTGACACTAAAGTAGCTCAAGCAATCTAATGTAATTAATATAACATTCTCTTAATACACGAGATTACCTCAAAACGTTATTTTGTAAATCACCATGACCATTCTCATGTTAACCAAATGTCCTAATGCATTTAGTTATTGATCAAACTATTGATTCACTAACTCTTCCTGTAACGATGCTTTTATTTATTAATCATTATGTGGTCTTGTTGCTTCTTCATGTTTAGTCAAGTTAACGTGATCCATTTTTATTGACACAAACAATTTTACACTAAATTTATTTTAAGTCAGGAGGATTTGAGTTCGCATATAGAGGAGAGAGTACGTTGTTTAGTCAATTTTATTAAGTCTAAATATACTAGTTAATATATATTTTAAACCAAAACTATGAAGCAACAGACAATCGAAATAAAAACTTTTACAAAGAAAGTCTCAACATCTTGCTATCATTTTTCTTTTTCTTTCCTTTGACCTAATTTCAAATTTTAAATAGATAATTAAATAAGCACATTCTTCTTTTGATCTCGTTTCTTACTTTTTTTTTTTTTTTTTGGGTCAAAGGATAACTTTTATTAAATTCTAATTAAAACGTTTACATCTTCAACAAAAAAATATTAAATAAAAACTTCAGACCAAGATTCAACGGAAATCACATATATGTGAGTCAACATATGAGGCTACAATATGAGCAACGATATTTCCATTTCATACTTGGTGAATCATAATTTTGAACAGAGAAGGTGCAAGATCCGAGGATAATTAAGCAAGATTAGAGAACATTCCAGCACAGAGAGAGAGAGAGAGAGAGAGAGAGAGGGAAGGAGACAAATTAATTAAGTAAAATACTGAGAACCTAGTCAACATTGTGGGCCGCTTATAATACACATGCACGACCCTGATTCAATGCAATTCGATTCACATGTCCGCCACGTTATCACCCCTTCTTCTTTAATCCAAGGGAAAGTGATCATTTTTAAATCTCTTTTATTTAATCCTCCTCATCAAAAAATTTAAACTCTTAAAATTTAATTCAACGGTTAAAAATACAGACTCACTTTAAAAGTTATAATAACTTTAACTGTTGGATCAAATTTCAAATGCCCAAATTGTTTGATGAGGAGGATTAGGTGGAAGGAATCCGGAACGGATCCCTTTCCTAATCCAAGAACATAAAACCCCAAAATTTCATTTCCAACTATAAATCAATCTCCCCTTGACCAATTTTTTTGTGTAACTGAAACACTTCACATAATGTTATTATTACACGTGTTACTGTATTTTATTTGTTACTTATTATTACAATCTGATAGTATTATACCACTATTCTTAATTTATAAGTAAGATGTCTTAAGTTCAATTGAAATAATAACACTACGAACAAATATATGCAATCGATATGATTCAAGTGAAATAATAACACGAACAAATACATATAATGGATATAATTTAAATATAATAATAACACTACTTGACAATAATATTATAAAAAAAAAAAAAAAGATTATTATATCTACTCACATGTCTTATTTTTTCACGCAATTTATATTGATTTGTCATATATTTGAGTTATGAGTATACTCCTGTCCTAGTCTTCTTTACTTCCCTCTCAACATTTCTAAAACAAAATAAAGCTTCCATTGATTGTTCCCAAAATCCCACCCCTCACCTTCCATTTTTGATTAGTTTGACACCTTTTTTGATTAGTTTGACACCTTTTTGAGCTTCTTTCATTCTCTTTAAGACTGCCCCAAAAATCCACCAAAGCTCAGAATCTTTGACACTTTTTCTTCTTTGATAAATTCAAGGCTGACAGTTTGAAAATATTTACCTAAAAAGAAAATCTGGACACTATCATTATTTTATCATCAATGTACTTCCATCAACTTTTTTCAGCCCCTTGATTTTTCATTATTTTTCTTCCTCCTCCAATCCAATCTCTCCATTCACTCCCCAAATCTTCAACATCTTCCATTTCGGTCTCCATCATTTGCTCCAAAAGATTCACCCACACCCCAATTTCCCTAAAATTTAATCCACCATTTTCTCTGCACTCTGCAGTCTTCTGTTCCAATTTCTATGTCTTGGAAAAACCACCAGCATTGCCACAGCTTGGTCGTCGACAGGCAATGCAAGATCAGGAAGCGCGGCGGCGGCTCGTCTTCCTCGTCGTCTTCCTTGGTCCGTAGGTACAGACTCAAGAGGGCAATCCTGGTCGGAAAGCGAGGCGGCTCGAGCACCCCAGTCCCCACCTCGAAGACTGTAAGCGCGGCGGCAGCAGCGAGATCACCTTGTGTGGCGACGATGATGGCGAATGGGGGTGAGGAGCATGATGAGATGGCAACGCTGCAGCAGCAGCGGAGACCGGCTTCGAAGCACGGCGGCGGCAGCGGCGGAAAAGGGAAGGAAGTGGTTTCGGTTTCGGCGAGAAAGCTGGCGGCGACTTTGTGGGAAATTAACGAGCAAGAACAAACTGCTTTCAGAAAGAAGGCTTCCAAAGTTGCTCAAGTTCCTTCCTTAGCCGGTTCCTTGCCTCCAAAGTTATCAGATCCATCCTCTACTCCTATTTCTGAGGTAAGGATTATTTAAGGGGTGAATTTACACTACCCTTTTCTCTTTTACCACTCATTTCATGTGATCGAAATTTTTATTGATGTATTCAATGAAAATGCAGGAGAAGAAATCAAAAAGAGTTTCGCAAACATTTTTCTCTCGATTAAGGTCTCGCTTAGAAGTGTTTTTAAATAACTGAACGCGTTTTTTATGAAAATATTTTTAGAACTAATTATTAATAAAATGCAAGTTAATATGGAAAAGCATTTGGTGTATTTTTGTGCTTCTTGCGAAATAGCACTTCAAGTGCTTTAGAATTCAAAAACATTTGTCTTTAAAAGTGTTTTCAGTCATTTTAAGAGCACTTTTAATTCATTCTAAATGTCATAGGTCAGATACACATATGGGTGACGGGGTAGAAGATGTGCAAAAATCAATTACCTATTCTTTTTTACTATAAGTTATCTGTACTAATTTATGTTAAAGCAAAAAGAAAGAGTTTAAACACAACACAGTAAGGTTAAAAATAAAACCCCCAACCACTAAGACAATACCCTACTTGTTACCTATTTTATTCAGACATTTAGATTATTTTTCTGTTTGGGCTTTGTTTTTTCTACTATATTATGGAAGTGAAAATTACTTATTTATTAAATTGAATTTGAAAGTATTAAATTTTGTTTTTGGGAATTTTGTGCAGAGGAGAAATGGATCTGGGAATGCTGGACGCCAGAGAGGGTTGTCGGCCGTTTCTCAGAAACTTCCTTTGAATCATTACCAAATGGGAGGTTTCCAGACTCACACTACAAGGGCCAGTTTAACTCAGGTAAAAAAAAAAAAAAAAAAAAACAACTGCATTTCAATATGTATATTATGAGAAATAATACGGAGATTATCTAAAAAATGAGATATTTAGTGGACTCTTTGCCATTTTATATTTTTGGCACAATTCATGTGTCAACATTTTAAAGGGTTAAGCAAAAAATATAAAATGGCAGGGAGTTCATAGAGTCTTACATTAAGAAAGTTCATTTCTAATATATTATATATTTCATTGGTGAAAAAATAAACAGAGGAACAAGGTTTCTGGAATTTTTATTTTTACCGTTTGTGTCACGTAAAATTATAAAACATGACAATAAGATGTTGACAGTGATTCAATAAAAATTGGTCCCCATAAAATTTGTCCAATAATAACCCATGGATAATAAATTTCAAATGTACTTTTCTGCCTTGTCATTTTCAATGAATAAAATTCAAAATTTTTGTTTGAAAAAGTTGATCTAGCTATTCACTCTCATGTTTAAAAATTGGACAATTAACTAGAATTATTATTTTTTATATTTAATTGTACAAGTGACCAGTTTTTAACAATTACGACGATATATTAATCATATATCGATAACACAATGATGATGTAACGACCACACAACGATGGTATAATGACGATATGGTCAACTTAATGACTTTCTCCTGATATAATTAATCTAAAGCATTTGTTTAAATGGTCAACTAGAATGTTTGCCTTAATGAATGAGTTCTTAACTAAGTTAGTTAAGAACATTTACTCTCTCCACTCGAGTTCCCTCCCTCACTTCTCTAATATCTCTTCTGAAAAAGAATGCTTGTTACTTGACATAAATTCTATGGTGTTCTAGAGTATCTCATACTCCGAAACACCATAAAAATTCTTATTGCTTAAAGCACTCACTCCCTACCCCCGAGATTTCGAGTTCGCTTTCTTACTCTCTCATATCGCTTGTATAAAAAAGAACGTTTGTCACTTAACTTTTGAGCACAGCTATTTTGAATCTTTGAGTAGACATGTTGATTGCATTAGGCTGCATGGATTCCTAGGATGATGAATAAGTAAACATGTTGATTGAATTTCACAATGTGCAGCTCAAAGATCAATCTTGTGTGAAACCTGATCGAAATTGCATACACGGATTTAAGACCTGTTTGAAGGATGTCAATAGTGGCCTTTCTACATCTAAAGAGCTTGTAAAAGTTCTTACTCGCGTTTCGGGTCTTGAAGAGCAGCATTCTTTAAGTACAACCTTACTCTCGGCCCTACGAGTTGAGCTTGATCGAGCTCGTGTCCAGATTCATCAAATGATCCGAGAACAGAGGTCTAACTGCAACGAAATTGAGTATCTTGTGAAGAAATTCGCAGAAGAAAAGGCAGGATGGAAAAGTAAGGAGCGAGAGAGGATATGTGCCGCAATAGCGTGCGTAGCAGAAGAACTCGAGGTGGAGAAGAAGCTAAGAAGACAAACAGAAAGGTTGAACAAGAAGCTAGGGAAAGAACTGGCAGATAAAGAGGCAGCTCTGTCGAAGGCCACGAAAGAGCTTGAGATGGAGAAGAGGGCAAAAGAGATCTTTGAGCAGGTTTGTAATGAGTTAGCCACTGGTCTTGGGGAGGACAGAGCACAAGTCGAAGAGCTAAAGAAAGAATCCGAAAAAGTTCGTGAAGAGGTGGAGAAGGAGAGGGAAATGCTTCAGCTAGCTGATGTGTTGCGCGAGGAGAGAGTCCAGTTGAAGCTCTCCGAAGCCAAATATCATTTCGAGGAGAAAAATGCCATTGTGGAACAGCTGAAGAATGAACTAGAGGCTCACTTGATATCCAAAACGCATGAAGGTAGTGGCGGTTCTCCAGACTTCAGTAAAATCAAGGAACTCGAGGCTTATTTAAAGAAGATCAATTTCGGATCATTTCAGAACGCGAAGCTAGAAGGGAATGGAATGGAAGTTGCTGCATATAGAGAAGAATGTGAAGATGATTCAAAAAGGACTTCAGTTGATAGCGATCTTCATTCCATCGAGTTAAGCATGGACAATAACAACAAGAGCTACAAATGGAGTTATGCCTTCGGAGATGATACCGAAGATGATTCAAAACGGACTTCAGTTGATAAACAATTCAAAGGGAGGAGATCTCTCTCCGAAAAAATACAATGGGAAAGCATATGCTTGAACAAAAATTCCAGCGGCATTGATTGGGAGTTTGGCGTAAAATCTCAAGGGCACTCAGACGGGCGGCTTATGGAAATATCAGAGCTTGTTCCGCAAACTCAAACGCCAGAACATGAAACCGAAACAAAGAAAAAGGGTTCTGCAAAGGGTCTCACAGACCATAGGTTATCCAATTCAAAAGTAGTTCCGATCCACAGCTTAGCCGGTACAACTTGTCAGTTTCAATCCTTGCCGATGAAGGATCCTGGAACCGGAGTGTGCGGAAGTTAGACGGATGCTTCATGAGAATGATTCGGAGCTCCAACTAGCATGAAGAAAATGCCAATGCCAGGATCAAGAGTATATAGATGTTTTCATGTTATTTCTTTTGAGTTCTGAGAATTATACATCGTTTTGCAGCATGCTTTCTTCATGACCACGTCATTCAATCTTTCGGGATAGCGGACATTAAACGCTGATCACGGTCAGGAGCCTCGACAAGTCGACAGTGACATGGTTGCCAAAATTCCGACGTTCAAGGCTAGATGCTCGCGATTTTCACATAAGCTGCACTTCGACAACACAATAGTTTACATTTTTATGGATTGTAGAGTATATGCCGGATGCAACGTGCCTGGTTCGAGTAGAACCAGACAGTTGCATTCAGAATCAAGATAATAAATTCAACATGTTTGCAAACATATTTATGAACTTGACCTCCATACACATGAACAAAGTACAGAACCACATTAAACTTCAACTGTAGCAACTTCTTTACAGTACAAATGAGTTAAAACGATTCACATTTGATGAACGAGAACCATATACGAAATCAAGGTGGCCTGGTTACGTTGGAAATACATCAACAATGATATCTACAAAAGGGTCTTCTTATTATTATTGAACAGGCCGGCATTTTGCTAACCACTGTCGGTGAACTGATGAAATCCAATTATGACTTATGGGAGACTTCACGATCGGTCTTTGCTGAGGCTGATGTGAATGCAACTGGAGTTGCTGGATGGTCCCTCACGATCAAGCTTAGCACTTCGGGCCGTGAATAGTGTCCAACCACATCAAAGTCAAATTTCGCCCTTGCTATTTCTCCAAGATCTATGCAACATTCGGTCATTAGAAAAAAATCAGAGCTCTGTTCGCTTAAAAGAGCTAGAAGTACAATAGTTCTAATAAAGCTTGAAACCATACCCACTGTAATCTACATGCGTGTGTGCGAAAGGATCAATCAAACTATATTATCGATTAAACCATACTGCCTCACACCATACACATAACAACAGAGAGCCTAGATCAGAAAGTTATCAGTAAATTACACCAACATTTACTTTCAAATCCCTCTTATTTTTAAAGCCCCCATTGCGCTTCCTCGCCATATTGGAATTTAGAGAAATTTCTTATCATACTATACTAGGGTTCTCGTTTTACTAGAAATCATAAATTAAGGTTGCAAATCAATTGATGCATCTGGAGTCCATTTTCTGTTTAGATATATCCGAACTCACGAAATATAGTAAATATTGTAAAGGCAGATGTAGTAAATTTAAGTAAGTTGTGCTGAAATCTATCATGGGTTGTGAGGGTACTTTAATCTCTGAAAATAGAAAGGAGGTTCCTACAATTTCGTTTGAAGTTGAAGTTTTTCTAATTTCCAGTATATCTCAGGAGCCAGATTGTTGTTACTCAAAATTATGTCAGCACAGCTTGCAATATAGATACTTAATTGCTGTTAGGAGAGAATAAGCATATGACATACTGAGATCTGCTGAGATGAGTGCCTCCCCATCATAATTGGGTCCAGCGAGAAGTCCCTGACGGTGAGATGATGACACTGCCTCCGGCACAGACAACAGAATATGGAGCAGGTTCATCTTCTGTGCCTGCAAATACATATTCTGGAGGAGGGGGGTAGTCTTTCCTTCGACAGAACTGATTGGCTGATAGGACAAAACACTCAACCTCCTAGGCAATATGAGTCATTGATGCTTGCCATAAATCCCTGGAATCAGCTATAGGAGCACAATAAATCTCAATGCCTGCACAAAACAAAGCATCCTGCATCAAATCACAGTACTAAAGATAATAGTATCAAAGCGGTACTAAGAACACCTTTAAACTCCACCAAGAAATGCATTGTTTCTACCATAATTTTAATGTTCACGTTGAGTAAAAAACAGTTTTGAATTAAAAAAACAGTTGATAAATTTGGACCAACTTAGATCTGACCGTAAAACCACACAAACGCACAGGAACACAAAGATGTATCATGGTTCACCCGAAGTTGCGCTACGTTCACGCTGGTGTAGTTCTGTTTCACTATGCAAATGTAGGTCATCTTTTGAGAGAGTAGAGAGTCTAGGGTTTACCATGAGTTTCCTCTTTCAAGTGAGGGTGGGGTTTCCCTATAGAATAGGATAGAATAAGGGCAAGTCTCCTCTTTACATATATTCAAGAGGGCTAATTGGGGCCCAAATATGATATACACACACTTACAGATGTTCTTGAGTCATTGTGTTGGAAAAGAAGGTAGCTAGGAAAAACCATGTATTGAATGGATGGTAAAATGCCAATTTGGTAAGGAAAACCAGATTATGCCACAAATATTGGCAGACTATTCTTAAATCTTTAGAAAGAAGTGTAAATCAATCATGTGTCTTATTTCAATTTGAGTTGTTTGAGTAGCAACATACTCGACCAATTGCCCAGGAATCTAGAAACTGACTCAACCCTACACAAAGATCACAGAATAGTATACCCCTAGCAAGCCAAATAATCTTTTTGACCTGATACCGGTCTGTATTCAAGTTAACACCACATATGGAACTCAAACTTGCATGGCAAGGCACTAAAACTGGAAGAAAGCAGTTTCAAACAGGGCTATAGCCCAGAAGTAAAATGAGAAACCCAGATCGTATTGCACTGCCCATGAAAGGCCATCCTCCATTCATACAACACTAAACTTAAATAGTGTAATTATGAACACCAAAATAAGAAGTGAAAAAAAAAATTGAACAAATAGCTTCGAAGAAAACTGAAGTATTAAAAAAAGTGAGCCAAAATATTTAATTAAGTGTGATATTTCAAATTTTCCTGTTCAGATAACGAACCTTTAGCATACATTGCTGTCCTTAGAAGTGGCATCTTATTTTCCCAACAAATGGCAGCACCTATTTTTCCGATTGGAGTCTCAAACACAGGAATTGTAGATCCGTCTCCAAATCCCCAAATGATCCGCTCCAGTGCTGTGGGCATCACTTTTCGGTGCTTTCCCAAATAGCAACCTTGAGAATCAAAAAACAGAATAGTGCAATAGAGTGTATATCCATCTCTCTCTCTATCACACCCATTACCAAGAATACCTTGTACTTTCCAGCCATTGTTGCCAATCGATCAACTTCAGGATCTGCATTAGTTAATAAAAAAAGTGAAACTACATATTGTATGCTCACAATTCTATTCGTAGAATGCACTTAGGTCAAACAATGACAGTTTTAGAATACGTTGTCCACCTGCATATTGATTTAAGATCAAAATATGATAGCATGCCTCAGTAAAGTTACTAACACTTAGCGTAACAAGATTTGAATTGCATCAAACAATAAGGAAACTGAGATATTTCCAACAAAATTTAGTTGATAACATCCACTTGCAAAATAGGTGTAGAATGTTTTGCTGAGAGTGAGCCTGACATGAACCACTAGTGTCCCATTTTAGCGGCCACAACTAAGTCATGAAGAGCAGTATAAATAGGCCTGCATTTCTCAAGTCAACCACTGGCATCCTTTTGGCCAAGTAAAAATAGTTAAGATGCGAGTCAATGCACTGAGAAACCATTTTCCAATGAATTAAGGTTCTTTTCTGAACTTCTTTGACAGGTGAAAAAGAAGAAATAATAGTCTAACCAACAAATAAGAAGAAAAACTTGAAGTCTTTTCCTTTTTTCACGTTTTTGTTGTTTTTGCATCGAACATTCTTCGGAGTTCTCACCAAAAAATAAATATTCAATAGAATCCATTTTCTCTAGAATATAACTTTCATCGGAAAAAATAGGACAGCAGTTAGTTCTCTACACTACAATAAAGCAAAGAACTTGTAAGTTATAGCTACCAATTGAATTTGAAGTTTAACAATAAACTGATGCTTAACCACAGCCATAGCCCTAGTTAATTGCACTGCAGGTGCACAGCGTAAATTTTCTTGACTCAAATAAACAAAGAACTTATAGCAACTAATAGATGAATTTGAAGTTTAACCACCAACTGACATTTCACTGCACTGACTTCACTTCAATCCACCACTCAATCACACTGGGAATTCTAATGAATTCAATTTATTTCAGTTTCTTACGCATAACCAATGGACGAAATCATCAAGAAAGAAAAAAACAAAGAAGTTTTACCAGGCACATTAATGGCTGCAGCATGATACTTTCTGAATTCTTCTTTACCCTTAGCTGTTCTGTTCCCAATGACAATGCCAAAATTCGACCCACGGGGATAACCACCCACAAATGCTTTGGGGAACACAACCAGCTGGGCCCCGTACCTGGCCGCTTCAGCCAATAATCTCTCAGCCTTATCTATGCACACATTCAGAAATCAGAACCACCAAAAAACAGAACATCTTCAATCTAACTAAGAAACACGAATGCTGCTAAACTGGGCTAAATATCTGATATCTCGAAAGCTTATTTACCAACATAGTCAAGATTTAGAAATAAAAAGATAAAAAGAAATTAATAATTACACTTCGGTGGCTAAAAATTTATGCATATTCTTTTCAATAGGTCAGCTTGACCAAGCACCGGATTTGCATTAGTCATGTAAAGGATTCTCAAACAAAAATATGTTGGGAAATGTACAAGCAACCCCCATGTGGTCTGTTAGCCATTGCGGTTTCTTCCATTAGTCAAATCCGGAAAAACCGAAAACATATTCTGTGCCCACACCTGAACAAGTATCTACTGCAAACTCCCAAAAAAGTACTTCCTCATGAGTTGTGACTACGCTACTATTTCTCCCCAAGTTTTCTCCATAACATAGAGCGATTCAAGAGCTAATCACACAAGGAAAGTATAAAAGTCTTGAGTATTTCCTTGTTCCTCTATCAACCCACTCACACTCTGAAAGTCTGAATGGTCAAGAGGGAATCCTCATAAGGATAAATTTTTTGCCACAATGTCAATGCAATTGGAAATGAAGAAAAATGATCAACGTCTTGAGCTGCCTCATTCCATGTGATACACCAAATCTTAATGAGCTCTATGATCGAGTATAGTGAAGCTAAAGATCCTATGAGCCTAACATTTTGTTTGAGCTCAGCTCATTTCTTTTACAAACTGAGTTCAAACAAGACGAATCAATCTCAAACTGTATGGAGCAAATTTACAACCTACACTAAATCATATTAGCAAACAATATTTCCACAAAACAAGTAGTAAAAATATATACACCCACAGCAATTTTGAGCAGGCAGCATTGGATCACACTAATTTGCATAGTCATTAAACTAAGAACTAAGGAAAGTCTTTCAATTTGTCAAAGTTTACTCGAAATTAGTAAGAAGCTGAAACAATGAACTGAAAAAAAATCCCAAATCCCAAATCCCAAAACCCAAAACCCAAATTGAAATTAGAAGCTCTGAATTGAATTTGGGAAAGCAACATAAACACAAACAGTGAGAAGAAAAATGAAGGAAGTAAATAAAAAGAGTTGGTGGGGGTGTGGTTCAACGCTGAAGACGACGGTACCAGAGCCATTTGAATTAAATCTTGCGTGTGTTCTTCTGGATTTTTAGTGTGTGGATGAAGAAGGAGAAGAACCAATCAATTTTGTATGCAGACAATTTGTGATGATGAAGTGCCTGTAATAAAATATGCGTCAAGTGAGGGAGTGAGAGGGATGGTACTGGAAACTCTAGAAACTCATCGGTTTTTTTCTTTCCATTTCTAGCGGCTGTCTTTGTCGCGCTGTGTCAATGATTGGTGGTGTCGGCAGCAACTATTGTTTTTGACACGTGATATAAAAATAATAAATAGGGCTTAACTCTAGGAATGATTTCTCAATTTTCAGTTTTTGGATTTTCATGTTAGTTTTTTGGATAAAGTATAAAAAATTACCTTAATTATTAGTGTCACGATATTTTCATACCTTATCTTTTAAAATTGACAATGTCATACCTCATCTATAGAATTTGGTCCAATGTTATACCTTCCGTTACTTGGCCGTTTACTTTTCAGTTAAATGCTGACGTGGCTTGATTCAGGATCCACTTTCTATTAAAAAAATCATTAAAATATTATTAAAAACTAAAAAAAAATTATTTAATATTATTTAAATTAAAATAATAATAAAAAGTAAAAATAAATAAATAAATAAAAACACCATCAGTTTGTCCCTCCAACACCTCCCCCCTCCTCTCTCTTCTCCCCATCTTCATTTTCTTCCCCCCACTTGCAAACCCAAAAAGAAAAATTTGAAAACCCAACAACCCCCTCTGCGGAAGAACAAGAAGGAGAAGAAGAAGGAGGAGGAGGAAGAAGAAGAAGAGGAAAAAAAGGAGGAAGGGGAAAAAAAATTCCCTCCCCCCCCCCCAGGGTCGGCGCGGAAGAAGAATTTGAAAACCCATCAACACCCCCTTGCGGAAGAAGAAGAAAGAGAAGGAGAAGGAGAAGGAGAAGGAGAAGGAGGAAGAAGAAGAAGAAGAAGAGGAAAAAGAGGAAGTAAAAAAAAAAAAAAAAAAATTTTGAAAACCATCAACTCCTCTGCGGAAGAAGGAGGAGGAAGAAGAAGAGGGAAAAATTTTTTTTTTTTGAAAACCCATCAAACCCCAAATCCACCACTCTCATCCATTTTTCACATCCTCTTCCGCATCCATCCTCCATCTTCTCTGCGCACCCAAGATCCCACCGACGGGATATGGGTTTTTTTTTTTTTTTCTTTTCTTTTTTCTGGGTTGCAGGAGGGAGAAGAGTGTGGGTGTGGGGGAAGACAAATTGGATTTTTTTTTTTTTTTTTTTTTTGTTTGTTGGGATTTGCAGGTGGGGGAAGAAGATGAAGATGGGGAGAGGAGAGAGGAGGGAGGAGGGGGAGGGGACGGACGAAATGAGGGCTTTTTTTTTTCCCCCTACTTTTTATTATTATTATTTTAATATTTAAAAATATTAAATAATTGTTTTTTAGTTTTTAATAATTTTTTAATAGAAAGTAGGTCCCGAATCAAGCCACGTCAGCACTTAACAGAAAAACTAACAGAAAAATTGACGGAGGTATGATATTGTCACAAATTTGTAAGATGGGGTATGATATTGTTAATTTTAAAAGATGAGGTATGAAACTGTCGTGATCCAAATAGTTGAGGTAGTTTTTTGTACTTTACCCTAGTTTCTTTAAGGGTTTATATTACAAACGGTCCCGAAATTGACCCCCATCATCAAAATGGTTTTTGAAATTCAAATTCGATTAACATAGTCATTGAAAATAGAGGCCGCAATTCAATGATTGGTGGCATCAGTGGGAACTATTGTTTTTAGCACGTGATATAAAAACAAGGCTTAACAGTAGTAATGGTTTTTCAACTTTATTCCTAGTTTAATTTTAGTCTTTGAACTTTTATATTAGTTTCTTTAATCATTGAACCTAACAAGTGTTGCACTATTGGGGTTTTTTTTGGCTAATGCAGTCTATTTTTACATTAAATCTAAGGGTAATACAAGAAACTCCATCTCTCATCACTAAAAATGAATTTTAAATGAGAAATGAGAAAAGAATAAAATCTTAAAAAATCAGATTTTTGTGTGCAAGAAAATAATTTTTTTTTTCGTAGTTCAATATGTGATTTGTTAGTTGTTTAAGTTTAGCTGCAATTCGATCCCCTAGTAACTTTGAAATCACATTGCCTAATATTTACAAACTGATAAAGTCTAACCATTTTTCATTTTGTATTTTTATAGTTCAAATTTCATTTTGTTTTAAGTTTCAAATATTAATTTACAAATTTTAATTTGTTTTTACCTTCTTCTATTGTCTTTTGAAGTTTTAAGTTGAAGTTCCTAATATACCCTAGATTTAATGGAAATAAAAAAAAAAGGTGGTGTTGGTGAAAATCACCAATGTTTCAACACATTGGTAAGTTCGATAACTAAAAAAACTAATATGAAAGTTCGGAAACTAAAATTAAACTTGGAGTAAAGTTCAGGAACCATTACTATAATTAAGCCTAAAAATAAATAAAGATCAAAATGGTCGGAAAAATGATTTCGGCACAATATTTTTAAGAACATTTGATTCATAACCAAATCTTAGTTGCTAAAATGATCGATTTCCTATACATTACTACAAAATATACTGGCGGATAACACATTTCCAACAGCCTCTTTACATGGTGTTGGAATTACTGTCGGTTATAATCGACATAAACTGTCTATGTTGCTTATAACCGACATAGTTTTTAATCTTTTTAAATGGTGATGTCGTATAAAAAGAGAATCGTGTCGCTTTCAACCGAAATAAAGTTAATGTTGGTTAAAAAGAGAATCGTGTCGCTTCTACCTGACAGTAATAATTATCTTTAAATATTTAAAAACTTCATGTCGGTTGTAGCTGATAGGTTGGTGTTCTTTATATACCCTCCACCGTGTCTTCTTATTCCTCTCTTGCGTCTTTCTTATTTGTTCTTCTTCATCTTCATTTATTCCTTCTTCTTCACACTAAGTTTTTCTTGCTTCTAGTATTTTTATTTTCTCCTCTTATGTTTAATTTTTGTTTACAATTTAATTTTGTAGGAATTTTATTTGAGCTGGTTGAGTACATAAAGAATTGATAGACGCTGGAATTCTTCCATAATTGAGGTTGCTATCACTAAATTCCTTAATTTTTAAATTTTATTTATTAAAATATTAAAACGTTACATGGGATAACAAAAAATAAAAAACAACTGGTGATTTTTTTTTTTTTTGTTTGGGTTAAACTTTTTTTATTATTTTTATTATTAAAGCTAGTGTCCTGTCTCTTTCAGCTGACGGCATTGGTCATCTGTGTCGGATAATTTGAAATATTTAGGCAAGAATTTTCCTGCTTGTTTTGCGCTCGAAAATGGATTGCGAAGAGGAATGTCAAGTGGGTCAGAGGTGGTGTCGGTTGTAGCCGACGTGATAGTGAAGGGATGTTAGGTGTGTGAAATGTCGTGTCGGTTTTTAGCAACATCAGGTTCATTTGATTCGACGTCAGGTACATTTACTGGCAGTGTTAACCGACACCAGGTTTTCACCCATATTAAAACTCCTTTCTTCCCCCATTTCATTCATGCCCCCCTTTTCCTCCGCGTTTGATTCCTTCTTTCCCTGCTTATTTTTCTTCAGTTCTCTCTTTCTCTTCTCCTTCCAGAAGCTTTTGCCATGATGAACATATCGAAGATCAAAATTCTGCGAAACACCAATTCAAAGAGGAAGAGTTCGAAATTGGTTCATTTTTAAATTATTATTATTATTATTATTATTATTATCATCATCATCATCATCATCATCATCATCATCATCATCATCATCATCATCATCATCATCATCTTCAGTTTGTGTTTTGTATTTTGACTAATATTATGCTTAAATTGAAAATTGATTTTTGTTTCTTGGTTTTTAATTGTTTGTTTTGTATTAATAAGGAACATCTCAACGGAGAACTCACAGACCCGTAATTCCCAAATGGATAGGACAACAACCTTGTTCATTTGATTTGTCCGCCAAATGCATTAGTTCAAATTCTAGTGCTTTTTCAAAACATGTAGTGTCAGAGGTTAAATATCCTAGAAATCTTCCATTAACAAGGGATTGGCGCTTGGTTAAGGAACAAGACAAGGAAGTGTTGTGGGATATAATAAAGGTATATATATATATATATATTTTTTTTTTTTACTTGAAAAGAGTAGAATAAGTCAATGACCACAATAATAATTAATTAGCTTGATTTTTTTTTTTTATGAATTTAGGGAAGTGTTATTTTTCAAGGAGAAGATTTAGTGAAAATGCATCTGATCTGCTACATGACGCTTCAGATTGCAGAGCATGCGCACAAAGAAAATAGAAATACATTAAAATGTTTGTTATGGCGGATGATTTTTTGTATATGATATGTGTAATGGTTGATATAAAATGTTTGTTATGGTGGATAATTGTTAGTGTTTGGTATTACTGTTAATAGTTATTATTAATGTTTGTTTAGGCCTATACATTAAATATGGTGTTAATTATTTTCTTGTAAATTTTTTTTAATTATTATTAATCAACAACTGAGACAGACGTTTATATTTTTTTTATTAATGATTTGTGGTGTTGGTTATGGGAGACAGTATAGTTGTTTATTTTATTTATTAAATAGTTAGGTGGTGTCAGTTAGAGCCGACCGTATGGATGTTTATTTTATTTATTAAATAGTTAGGTGGTGTCGGTTAGGGCCGACACTACTATCCTTTTTTAATATCGCCTGTATTCGACGTGAGTTTCAATGTCACTTTTATCTGACACTACTATCCATTTTTTATTGATATTGCTTTCCTTCTTCGTGGTGGATTAAGAGGACTAACCGACATCAAAAGTCTTTTCGTGATGCTAGCAATGGTGTCGGTTCTGTTATTCGACATTGCATGAGTTTATGTCGGATTTGTACCTAATATCTGACAGAAATTATGTTTTCTTGTCAGTTTTAGGACCGCCAGTTATAGGTAATTTTGTAGTAGTGATAGAATGTTGGAAAATTTAATTCGAAATAAATTAAACTCTTTAATTTGAATACAAATTATATTTGACGAGTTGTGATTATTCAATCAAAGAAAAAAGGTGCAGTCTATGCCTTTTGATTGAATAAATGCAATTGTTGACTATTTACGAAAAGACACAACTATTCTGAAGAGTCACTTCTACATCTATATAAAGACCTTATCATATTGAATCATAAGTCAATTACTTAGTAGAGTCATATATACAAGTTCATGTGAGTCATATCATACTGAGAGATTAATTAAGTGAGTCTTTGAGAGAGTTCAACATAATCATGGTTCAATGAAGCCTTACGATATGGTGTGCTACTATCGTAAGGAGGAGGTCGTTGTATCCTAGGAGATAAGCACCAATCAATCATGAGCACTGTAAGAGGGCAACTGATCACTTATGTGTGAGCATCTAAGAGGAGTGTTGTAATATTGTGGATATCCCACATAACAAAAGATGGTGAATGAAATAGTAAGAAGTAAAAAGACAATATGGATTGTGTTCTAAATTCATGGAATGTGAATGACCACCATAACACCCATAACCTCCACCATTTAAGTATTTGTAACCTATGTCCTTATGGTTTGTAACTAGTGGCTTTTAACCTACAATTTATGGGCTACATGCCTATGATTGTAAACTTCTAAATAGGTTTTCTAGTCAAGATGAATATATAAAAGTTTTGGAGAACATTTTTCACTGTCTTTCTTTACTTTCTATTTCTCATTTTTTTACTTTCTACTTCTCATTTCTGTCTATTGCTGTAAGTTTGAAGATTCATCACACGTGAGGGGCATGTTAAAAATAAATCTTACTTTGATAGGAGGAGAGACTTTGCATGGACTTACAAGTAAATTTGGCTACTCTCCATATTCCTAATTGATTTATGATAAAACCTCAACTTCCTTCACATAGTATGAGGACTTAAAAATCTGAGGCATTTTTTTAAATTGTCAAAATTAATTGAGGACAAAAAGATCCTCAGACATGTATTTAATTTATTCGAGAGTTAGAAGAACCCAACTATCATACAAGCACAAGATGACTAGAAGATCCTCATATCTAAAACATTTGATTTGCCACTTAGAACCGGAAATTGGGCCAAATATCGGCCAGAAAATCAGACTGGGTTACTGGAGGGCCCCCGCAAATGCGGGTGGACGCGCCCCGATTTTTCCCAAGCGTAGCGCCACACACGCCACACATGCAGTGGAATCGCTGAAGAGAGACAACCGACGAATCCCATGCACGTGTGTTTGTCGGCCACCGAGGTGAGCTCAACGGCTATTTTTGTCATCCGACGACCATGATTAATTCGACCGTTGGATCATCCAATAGTCTAGGTTCAAATCTAACGGATGAGATTAAATATGATCAAATCTAACGGTAAAAAAGATTTAACGATCCAAATTTAAATCCAACGGCAAAAATAATTAAACAAAATTATTTAACTCAAAATTCACCCAAAAACTCTACCAATGTATTCGTTCAAACATCCACACAAAACTCACTTTTCACCTACAATTCCTCCAAATTTTCTTTTACCATATCCCAAAATCATTTCTTCTCATTTCCAAATTTTTCAAGATGGCAAAAGATCATATTAGATGTCGTAATTGGTCATATAAGGAAGATGTTGCTTTGTGCTTGGTATGAGTTTGTATTAGTGAAGATGGTGCCATTGGCACAAATCCAAATAGAAAAGTTTTGTGGGCTAAAATTGCTAATAAGTTTAATGAAAACTCCAACGTCAATCAAAGGGAAGTTGGTAGTGTTTACGATCGGCAGAAGGTTATCAAAAAAACATGCACTTTATGGAAGGGAAGTTAGGAGAAAGTCGTGGTTGACATGGCTAATGGAAGGAGCACCATAGAAGTGGTGAATTTCTTCATTGATACTTTATTTGTCATGTATGTAATCTTATTTTGCAACTAATTGTATTTATGTATTCCATGCATAGGGTGACAAAGCAATGGAAATTTACAAGACAATAACTACGCTAAAAAATAAAGATTTTAAGTTGCATCATGCTCGGTGTAAGATCCCACATCGCCCGGGAGAGGGGAGGTGATGTGCCTTACATGTACATGCCCACCTCCCTATAGTGAGACGTGTTTTGGGTGGAAGCCCAAGAACAAATCCATGAGGTCGTGGCCCAAAGCGGACAATATCTCACTATGCGGACTGGGATGTGACAATTTGGTATCAGAGCCACTCCCCAGCCGGAAGTGTGCCGACGAAGGCGTCAGACCCCTAAGGGTGGTGGATTGTAAAATCCCATATTGCCCAGGGTAGGGGAGGTGATGTGCCTTATATATACATACCCACCTCTTTATAGTGAGACGCGTTTTGGGTGGAAGCCCAAGAACAAATCCGTGAGAACGTGGCCCAAAGTGGACAATATCTCACTATGCGGACTGGGATGTGACACTTGGGACATCCTCAAGGATTGTTTGATGTAGGGAACCAATGCGGACCAACAATGAGGAAAATTATGTGGCAGTGAAGCCGTAAGTAGAAATGATTGATGGCAAAGAATTTGTCGATTTGGTGACCCCAATTTCTTCTTTTGCAAGGCCCTCGGGAAGAGATAAGCAAAAGGAAGCAAGGAGAAAAGTGAAGATGCAAGATTCGATTAGTGCAACTATTTCTTCCGAATTTCCAAAATTGACCGAAAACCATAGCTCTTGAGAGAAGGAAGCAGTCTGAATGCGCTTGGCCTTTGAGAAGCAAGCAGAAATGGAGCAAGAAAGGTTCGATTTTGATATGATGAGGGAAGACTTCAACAAATACACTCTAAGCCTTATCCCATGTCCACCACCAAGTTTACCATTGTTGGGGGTTTTCGTGTTGAAGGGCTTTGACGAGATTGTGTTGTAAAGAGATGAGTCAAAACCTTCATGTCTCCCGTGTCTAAGTTAGCGAGGACTAGGCCCAAAGCATCCTGAAGGAAAAGCAAGTCCTAGGGAATGCTAGCAGCTCTTGGATGCTTAGTATGGTGTTATGTTGAGTGCTTCCAGTGTTGAAGAGATGTTTCCCTCGTTGTTGATGGAGTGTTTCTCTCACTGCTGATGAAGTGTTTCCTTAGGTGCAGATGAGGTGTTTCCCTGGGCACTGAAGAAGTGTTTCCTTGGACGCTAACAAGTGCTTCGTACGATGGTCCTGGCAGCTTTGAGGAGTATTTGTTAAACTAATAAATACTAAGAACAACTAAGTAATCACAATAAATTATGACTTGCATGAATGATGCATGGTGTGGAAGCTAAAAATCCACTATTTTGGCATGAGAGAAAAGTTGTTCTTAGCTGTAGGTATTGAAATAGGTAATCTAGGGTTTCTGATGGCTTTGGTGGTTTTTCAGGAGTTAAGGACGATTATTAGATGACTCAGGATGAAATGAAGACTTATCTCTAAAGAACTATAAGACTTCTCCTATTCACATCAACTCTATGTGGAACTGACTCTCTCGCTATTCCTAGGGAGCGCATGTCGCAGAGTATCGGTTTGGTGCTGAAACTTGTTCATTCACTCAGTTACATCAAACTTGAGGCACGAACCCGACACAAATTTCTTATTTTTTTTCCAGAAGGATGTGACTATTTAGGCATAATGAAAATTGCACAACCGTGCTGAGTGACAACAATAACAGAAGCCGTGACATCCAAATGACATCAAGGCCAACACCCTACCAGAGTAGGAGAAGATTCTAAGTATGCTCTGAACAAACCATGCTCTAATACTAAATTGACACACCCCAACCCCGATATCCTCACATATTAAGGTAGGCACGTGCTGGCCAACACCCGAGGGTGACAAAACCATTTTAAACATGCATGCAATAAAGAATAAATAATTAGAACGATTGTGCCAAAGCAGGAACGTGTTTAGAGCATACACCTACTAAAAATAATATGGAAGAATTACTAGGAAAAGATACGAACGAGGGAGTGATACCTATACTAAGGAGACTCAAGGATACCTATGTTGTAGAGTCTTAACGCCAGGATCATGTGCCTCTATCCTAACTACTGAGGGGGCGCAAAAGCCAAAAGGTGAGTGGACCATAGTTTATAATATTAGAACTAATAATAGGAGAACATTTTATATTTTTGAACATAATAACCCCCTCTTTTGAAAACACATATATAATACTACATATAAGTTTTATGAAAACCCTAGCATGCCATATAAAACATTCGTAAATCGTATCCGTGATGTACTCAACTAGGGGTATCATAGTCACCTGAAGGCAGTATTATTGATGCGAGAATTATACGCACACAAATTAAACCCTCTTTTTGTCAATTGTAGTAAGTATGTAAGTAGGGATCGTTCTGGACCGGGGATTAGGAGGGATTGTTAATCACTTGGATTTGACTCAAAAACGTAAAAACAAGTTTAAAACACTATACTAGACTCAAAGAATGCAATACTCAAAATAAGAAAGATTAAGACTAAGACTAAACAAAATAAAGGGGGATTGGATTTGGACGAATTTAAACTAAAATGGCTAGATTGTAAAGAAAACAAATTGTAAATACGAATTTGATGAAATTGAATGGATGGGAAGCTAGCTAAGGGGTTCATCTCCACACATGTTATACTTGCACACAAAATGATTTCCAATTGTTTTTCAATAAACCATGAATTCTCAACACCCCGGGTTAATTAGGTCCGCTTAAATTAACCGTCAAGTTTTCCTTAAGTTAATGAATTGGATGATTGCATACGACAACCCAAAGCATTCCCCACAAGTTCCCTACATGAATTGCATAATAGAGATACAAGCGAGAATCATTAAGTTCCATGAAAACTATAAGTGTTGACGAGGCATTCGTTACTATGAATTGCATGAAACTTATGCCAAGAATTTACTTAACGCGATTGTTTATAAGCAACCTCCACTACTTGTGAATATAAGTTCATAACTATTAGGTGAAACTCACTTATATTCTAGCGTCATATTCATGCATGAAAATTAAGCGTGCACTCTCAATAAACATACATAAATAGGTTATCAATCAAATAGTTAAACAAATTGAATCCACAACTTATGAAATGCAATTGGAAGTAATCAAATCATAATGCAAGCATAAACATGTATTTCGAATCCCCCCTAGCCAAGGGGGGTTTAGTTCCTCATACGTACACAACAAAGATACGTAAATTTAAGCATTGAAATCAAGGAAAAGAAAACACCTAAAAATTCCAACAACTCAAACTTGAATTGTATGAACGTTTAGGCCCTTCTCCTCCTCTTCGTTGTGGCACAAGGTCTAAGGATAGTGTTTTGGATTGGTGTTTGTATGGAGGAATGGTTGGATAGTGTTTTGGAAGGTTGGGGAATGGTGGAAATAGAAGAGAAGAATGCTGGAAATGGAATGGGAGCTCACGGCAAGACTTGTGTGATGGTGTGTTTGTGGTGTGTTGTGTATGAAATGAGGTGTGAATTGAATGGCATTGTGTGATGGGATTGCATGGTTTTATAGGGAGAGAATGGGTGAGAATGTGAGAGAATATGGCTGCAATGCATGTGAAAAACAGTTAGGAAAGTGGGTAGAAAGCTGGAATTGCACAAGGGGAATGCATGTGCACGGCAAGGAGTTGTTTTTGGGTGATGGGTGCATGTGTTGGCTGATTTATTGAAGGGAATGTATGTGAGTGACAACTAGGGTGAATGATGATGAATGCATGTGGATTAAAGAGGGAGAAGGTGGTGTAATGATGAAGTGGAATGCTGAAAATGTAAGGGGATGCACGGCAAAGTAGGGAAGTGATTGTTGTTTGTGTGAAGTGTGTGTGAATGCATGTGAGTGGCAACTAGGTTGAATGAAAGGTGAATGAATAATGAAATGGGGAAGCATGTGAGTGACAACTAGGTTGAATGATGATGAGTGCATGTGGTTGAATGAAAACATGTGAATGAATGAGAATGTGCTAGGGTGTTGAAAGGTTTTGCATGGCTTTGAAGTGATTGTGGATGTTGGAATTGGAAGGGAATGCATGGCCTTGGGGTTGGTTTAAGAGAGAATGGGCTAGGCCCTTTGTTGTATGTCCTAAAGTGCATACAAGGCCTTCAATTTCGTCCAACATTTTGGCTCCAAACATAAGCCATCCATTCCAAGCCCAATTTTGCTCCAAAATGCTCCAAAATGCATCTTTTTGCTTCCTTAGCCATATGAACCTAAAAACACACGAAAATGGCTTAAACTACTAAAACAACTAGGAATTAACAATATAAATGCACGAAAACAAGCTAAGTAAGTCGCCTAAATATGCTCCTATCAGTTATCCATCACCCGAAGGTGAAGCTGTATAACCTGTCCATCACCTGAGGTGAAGCTGTATAAAATAGCATAACATCCACTCCGACACTAGCCGTGGCTAGTGAAGCTGTCTGACACTGCTTTTAGTAGTGAAGCTGGGGATATATCATATATCATATCTCACTCCTCCTTATGCCGTATGATAACCCACTATATAAGTACCAAAAACATATCTCAAAACTTGTATCAAATCCGAAGCTCACTAGCTCAAAGTCTCATCTCATAAAACCAAGATATGTCACATTCTTAAACCATAATATAAATCATACTTGAAAGCCATATAAAATCATATACTCAAATCCCATAATTCAAAACCTTTAGTAAAAATGTAATCTTGATAAATCATGAATATTTCATAATTCATAATTATAGAAATCCGTAAAGCATATTATAAAACATATTTAAAGCATGAAATATGAATGCATGCTAGGGTAATATTTTATAAAAATATATAAGTTAAGAAGGGCACTCACTGATATTTTATTGCCCGAGAGCTGCCCAAACTAGTGAGGAATGTGCCACTTCCTACCGACGCACCTAAGCACAAATAGAGGTCATTTAGTAAAATTCTATCAATATAATTGAATTTGGAAAAATGGACAGCATATTTGGAATCAAGACATTGAAACTAGCCTAGGAGGGGTCTCGGCTGAAACCCGAAAAAAGTCAAACCAAAAGTTAACATTGACAGGTCAACTATCAACGATCAAAGTCAACGGTTAGGTCAACGGGTTCGTTCAACAGTGACGGGTTGGATCTGGGCCGATTATTGGGCTTGGGTTTAGGTTGGATCCGGTTAGTGCTTTGGGCTAAATGGTTTTGGGTTAAAGGATTTTGGGCTTGGATAATGGGTTGGGCCTTATTTCAGATTTGGGTTTGGGTTTGGTTAATAGGTCACGAGTTGGGCTGACCCGATTGGGTTCACGGGTCGCCGGACCAAACGGAAGAGAACACTGGAACTTGGGAATCTTCGCCGAAAATATGAGCAATTTTTAAAGTTTCGTAATTTCTTTATTTCTTCACCAAATTCAACTCATAATATATCTAAACAAAGCTAGGAAAGTGTAGAATAAGGTTATACCTACTTGGAAGTCCAATAGTGGTTGAAGGTGGCCTAAAAGGTGACTGGTCCGCGAAAACTGGATAACTCGCTAGAATTTCTAGGCAAACTTTAAACGTTCATAACTTCTTAAATACTCCACCAAATCAAGTGATTCAAAAACAAAAATCATAGTTCTTGATGAGACGAAGAGAATGGTACCAGCATGATGGCTAACTCACTATGGTTTGGCCAGAAAATGCCTCGAAAGCCTCGGAAGTCACCGAAAACTGGGTAAGATTCAAATGGATATAACTTCTTCAATACTTAATGAATCAGGTGATTCCAAAACAAAAATCATACTTCTCGATGAGCCAAAGAGAATGGTATGGAAAGTTGAGGCCTACGTCGGAGTTCGTGTACGGGGTTTCATAGTTCGACTTCCAAGATGCCAAGACTGTGGTTGTGTTTGTAGTGACAAGGTAAAGATGATGGTGATGTCACAATTGTGATTTGATGATGATTTTAGGATATGTGTTATGGGTGTGGCACGGTGGAGAAGGAGAAGAGATAGATGAAAGCTGAGGGAGGGAGTTCTAGAAGATTGCAGACCAATCTATAGGTCCCACGTGGTAGAAATTATTTAAGGGGTAAAGTACAAAAAACTACCTCAACTATTGGTGTCAGGACACTTTCATACCTCATCTTTTAAAATTGACAATGTTATACCGCATCTTACGAATTTGTGCCTATGTTAGACCTTCGTCAGTTTTTCTGTTAATTTCTCTGTTAAATGCTGACGTGGCCCAACACGTGTCCCACTCACTAATCCAATTGGATTAAAAAATAATTAAATATTCAAATATTAAAAAAAATATATATTAAATCTCTCTCTCTCTCTCATCTCTCTCCCACCCTTTCTTGCCTCTCTCTCTTCTTTGCATCCCATAAGACCCAAAACCCCTTCCCACCTATCGTCCACCACCCTTTCCTCTCCCTCTCCAATCCACCGCAGTCTCCTTCCTCCCCACTTCTCTCTCTTGCCGTGCCCAGAACCGCCCAAACCCACCTGGGTTTTTTCATCCACCTGATAGGAGCATATTTATGCGACTTAGTTAGCTTGTTTTCTTACATGTATGTTGTTAGTTCATAGTTATTTTAGTATTTTAGGCTATTTTCATGTGTTTGTAGGTCCAAATGGTTAAAGTGGCAAGAAAGTGCAATTTGGAGCATTTTGGAGCAGTTTTGGGCTTGGAATAGATAGCACATACTTGGAGCAAGGTGGATGGACGAATTGAAGACCCAAGGAGGCTAGAAATCTACTAAAGAGATGGAAGAAATCAATTCAAGATTTGAAAGAAAAGGAATCAGCTACAAAGAAGGAAACATGAGTCAAACTTCCTTATTTTGACTTAGTCAATCCTAATCTTTTCCTACTTATGTTCCAGCTGCAAATGGGGGTTCCTAATCAATTTAGGACACCTAAATATAAGTTCTACAAGCCTTAAGCCCAGTCAAAGAAGGTGCCGCACCAAATCTGCAAGGGATCCTTCCTTGCCGTGCAAGGGAACACATTCCCTTTCCTATTTTACTTGCCACAAAACACATTCCCTTTTCCCCTTTGATTCTGACTTTAATTCTTCTTTTTCCTTGTGGATTTGGGGTCCAATTCTTTCCCAAAAACATTTAATTAAAGTTATGATCCTTTCCCTAAAATATTAACCTTGTGCCGCACCCATTCACACACATTCTTCCCTTCCACTCTCTCCACACACAGCTACACCATACCATCCATTCACCGTACTCATTTTCACAGCTATTCACCCTTGTGCCATAACAAAGAGGAAGGAGAGAGGACCCATTGGAGCCGTGCTTGCCATTCAAGATTGTTGGATTGTTGGAGCGTTTCTAGGTGTATTCAATCTTTGTTTTCAATGTTTAATTTATGTTTTCTTTGTTTTGCTGTGAACATGAGAGGCTAAACTCGTTTTACCTAGAGGAGATTTTGAAACCATGATTATATTTGCGATATGAATTGATTAACTCCAGTTGTGATTTTATAAATCGTGAATGCAATTTGCTTAACTGTTGGATTAAGAACTTATTCTTGTATGTTGATTAAGGGTGCACACTTAGTTTGCATGCTTGAATTTGATGCTAGAATATAAGGGAGTTTCACATAATCGTTACAAACTTATATTCACAAGTAGTAAAGGTTGCTTGTCACAATCATGTTAAGTTAAATTCCTGGCATGAGTATCATGATGTCATAGTTACGAATGCCTTGTCAATGCTTATGATTTTCACAAAACTTAATGATCTTTGATTGTATCTTTATTATGTTGTTCATGTAGGAAACTTTTGAAGAATAATTTGGTTGCCGATGCGTATTCCATCCAATTTAATGACTTAAGGAAAATCTAAGGGTTAATTAGTGATGTCACGGTTAATCTGGGGCATTGAGGTTCATGGTTTATTGGAAAAGCAACTGGAAATCAATTTGTATGCAAGTGTGTCATGTGTGGAGAAGGACCCTCTAGCTAGCTAATCACCCATCAATTCACCCAAATTCGTATTCCTTTACGTAGTTTATGCAGTTTACTTGTTTTTACTTCAAATTCGTCAAAAACCCGATGCCCCTTACTTTCTTGTGTCAAACTTGTTAGAATCTGTCCTAATTTGTGTTTTTAAGTGTTTTGAGTCAAAACCAATTCAATTTTCGTCCAAAGTAAGTTCTAGAGTTTGTTTTGAGTATATTTGATTGTTTTGTGCTATTTTGAGTTGTTTTAGTTTGTTTTAAGTCATATAAGTCTAGTTAAGTGTTTTTAAGCCTAGTTTTATGTTTTAAAGTCAATTTTAAGTAGATTAGCAATCCCTCCTAATCCCTGGCCTAGAACGATCCCTACTTATTCATATACTACAATTGTCAACAAGAGGGTTTAATTTGGGTGCTATAGTTTATAACACATCAAATTTTTGGCGCCGTTGCCGAGGATTAGCAACTTTGCTAATCCCCCGTTGTTTCTTTTTGTTTCTTTTTTGTGTCTTTTAATCTTAGATTCTGACTTTGCTTTGTTTTCTTGTTTTTAGGTACTAGTTTATGACTCGAAGTTCTCAACCTATTCGTGCAAATATTTTGGACTTTGACGACGATTTTGAACGAACTTTGAGAAGGAAGATTAGAATCTGAAGTAGAAGAGGCCACGGCAAGGGAAGAAGAGGAAGAACCAATCATGGACAATCGCACAATCAAGGAACTTTCAGCCTCGGGATTGGACAATGTCGTGCCCTTATGCATTCAATACCGTAGGGCAGCTCAAGACAAGACTGATGAGTTCGAATTGAAGTCTAGCTTGTTGCATCACATTCCAAAGTACCATGGGCTGTCCATGGAGGATCGAAACAAGCACTTGAAGGAATTTAAAGTGGTTTGTTCAAACATGACCCCAATCAACGTGGATGGCAATATTTTGAAGATGAAACCTTTTCCATTTTCTCTTTTGGACAAGGCTAAAGATTGGTTGTATGAATTGGCACCTGGAACCGTCACTTCTTGGGAAAGCATGAAAAAAGCATTCTTAGAGAAATTCTTCCCCACTTCAAGAGTCATTCTTTTGAGGAAGAAAATCAGTGACATTCAACAAAACCAAGGAGAGTCCTTCCCAGCATATTATGAGCGTTTCAAGACTCTTGTTGCATCATGCCCTCAACATCAAATGAAAGAAGAGCTTCTAATTCAATATTTCTACGAAGGACTTCTTCCAATTAAAAGAAAAATGCTAGATGCATCAGCGGGAGAGCTTTGGTTGACAAAACACCAATTGATGCCAAGACCCTAATTGCCAATCGAGCCTTGAATGCACAACAATACAAAGGCGTTGGACAAAAAGACATCCCACGGCAACAACATGTGAATGAGGTAAGTGCAATATCTGAAATTCAATCTCAATTGGCTAATCTCATTCTTCTTGTGTCACAGGTTGTTGAAAAACCCAAAGTGCAAGAAAACACAATATGTGGCGTGTGCTCTATACAAGGACACCAATCTGAAAAGTGCCCTCAATTAATTGAGAATGGAGGATGGGAAAGTGTCAATGAAGTGGGCTATCAAGGCCAAAACCAACCAATGCATGATCCATACTCAAACACTTACAATCCGGGATGAAGAGATCACCCAAACATGAAGTGGAGGGAGCCTCCACAACCTCAACAACAAGGAGGATTTCGTCCAACACCCCCTGGAATTTTTCAAAGGCCATATGCACCAATGCAATCTCAACCACCTCTAGTTCAACCAAGCTCAGGTACATCTTTGGATAATGATAAAGTTATTCAATTACTTACGTCTTTGATGTCAGGGGGTACAAAATCAAGCTGAAGAGGTGGATGAATTGAAGAAGCAAATGGGGCAAATGGCGGAATTCATGGGACAATTTAGAGACCAAGGCAAATTGCCTAGTTCAACCATTGTCAACTCGAAGGGAGGATTTGATTATGCCAAAGCCATTACATTGAGAAGTGGCAAAGAAGTTGGAACTGGCCCAAGACCATCTAAATCAAGTCAAAAAGAGGATGAAAAGCTGCAATATGAGGAAGACGGACAAGGCCAAGTCATGGCAAGGGTAGAGACACCCTTGCCGCAACAACCTAGATACCCCAATCATCCAATTCGTCCACTACAGGTAAGTTAGGTCCAAATTCACTTACTTCTAACCTTATTTCACCCAATGTACCTTTCCCTCGCAGATTTATGCAATCAAAGAAAGAAGAGAGCGACAAGGACATTCTTGAGACATTTAGGAAGGTGCAAGTCAATATTCCACTCCTTGATGCAATCAAACAAGTTCCAAAGTATGCCAAATTCTTGAAAGAGCTTTGCACAACAAGGAAGAGGATTTCAAACAAGGAAGTGGTGAGGGTAAGTGAGAATGTTTCCGCTGTTTTATAAAGGAAATTACCTCCTAAATGCAAAGATCTAGGTAGTTTCACAATCCCTTGTGTAACTGGTAATATAAGGTTTGAACATGCTATGTTAGACTTAGGTGCTTCCATTAATGTCATGCCTTACTCTATTTATGCATCTATGAATTTAGGAGAGCTTAAAAATGATGGAGTTATTATTTAATTAGCCGATTGTTCTAATGCATATCCAAAAGGAGTTTTGGAAGAAGTTCGGTGCAGGTTGATCATTTAATCTTTCCGGCTGATTTTTATGTGCTTGAAATGGAAGATTCGGCTCATTCTCCACCATTGCCACTCCTACTTAGAAGACCATTCATGAAAACAACCCAAACCAAAATTGATGTGGCCAATGGAGCATTAACAATGGAGTTTGGTGGTGATATAATTAAATTCAATGTTTCTAAATCTATTAAGAATCTTAATGAAGTTTACCCTTGTTTTGCCATTGATGTGAATAAAGATGTAGGGCAGGAACAATCCACACCTATCAAGAAGGATGCATCTAAAACCATCATCGAGAGGGAATTGGAGTGGCTGCCCTAAAAGCACCCAATCTGGCCAAGAGCACCCATAGTGCAATTGTTGACAGTGCTGCCACTTTTGAGCCTCCATCACAATATGTTTGTAAGTCTCCAACCCCAATTCCAATTCCCATTTCAACTAATAGGTTGTTACCTTCTTTGGTGTAGATTTCCAATCGATTTCAAGGTGGTGGGAGTGTTTACATGGATTTTAGGAAGCTCAACACCACAATCAGGGAGGATCATTATCCCCTCTCATTCATAGAGCCTTATTATGAGAACTTTGAGAGGCAGGTTGTGGAACATATACCCTTCCATGCCGTGGGCTCTAATGGAGCTTAAAATGAGGTATCGTCCGGCTGGAAGACGTTAAAGCAAGCGCTTCTTGGGAGGCAACCTATGCATTCAAATAAAGAAGACCTAGGCATCTCTAACAACCCACAACCAAATTTGCGTTCCTAAACCATACTCTTTATTGCTTTTACTTTGGCATGATAGTTATGTTTGTTAGTTTGTGTTGTTTGATTGTTTGAGTGTGAGTTTTCGTTTGAAACATTGAGGACAACGTTTAGTTTAAGTGTTGGGGGGGTTAACAAGCTGTTTTTGCATGATTTTCGTGGGATTTTATCACCTATCACTTCTAATGCTATTTCTCACTGTTTTTAATGTGTTTTGAAGTGTTTTAATGTGTTTTGACTAGAAAATACGAAAATTTGAAAAAAATTCGAAAAACAGTTTTGAAAACCCCAAAAGAAGTTGTATTAGAGTTGTTTTTGTGTGTTTGTTTGTGTCTTAGGGTACCTTCCAACACAATGATGAGGATTTGGTTTTTAATTGCATGACTATTAAAGAAAGTTACAAACATGGATGGAAGTTTTGATTTGCTCTTTGGTTTATGCTTAGTTATAGTTGTTGCTTATGAATTCACATGTAATCACAAGGAAAAAATCAGTTTTTGTAACATGCTTGAAGGAAGGAACTCAAACTAACGCTACAACCCTGAGAGACTTGAGCCTAAACTTTGTTTGGAGAGTATTAATCTGTGATTTCTTGTTTTCTAAAGTCGTTGCATGATCTCATTGTTTCTTTGCTTGGTTGCTACTTAGAATGCGTTTCATCATTATAGTTCCAAATACTAGAACTCATGCCCATATCATTCAAAGCATGATATTGATTGCATAACATACAATAAGATGAAGTTGTTTAGTTAAACCAAAGCCAAAAAGCCTTATCCCTTTGCATATGTATTGTAGGTTTAACCCTTTTTGAGCCTTATTTAGCCTATTTTCTTTGTTAACCACATTATTCTCACCTAGCCTAGATTAGGACTATCCATACCCTTGTTCTTAAAGGATAGTGAAGCATGTCTTAGAGGGAATTCCTTTGGATCTACATATTGCAGAAAAACAAGTGTGGGGGAAGGGTTTTCATTGAAAAAAGAAGAAAAACGTGAAAAAGAAGAAAAAGAGATGAGAAATAAGTGAGAATGAACTCACAAGTATTGGTTGTTGAAGAAAGGGTCCAAAAGTTTGAATTTGACCCTAAGTTTTGTGTGAAACTTCCCTTTGTGTGTAAAAGATGATTTATGCATCAAAAGTGAATTTTAAGTGTCAATTTCATTACTTTGCTTCCTATTGCTTTAAGAACCTTTGTTTATCCTTTACCTTTCTTTATTAGCCAATACCTTTGCCTCATTACAAAACTTCTATCTTGATGTTATGTGTTCAATATGTGGAGTTTGAAATTGGTATGAGCATATGGAATCCCTGGTTCTCATTCTAAGTAGTAGCATTCCATTCATGAGATCATATATATGTCATTTTAATAATTCCAAAAAATGCTTTCTTTGTTATGACATATGTGAGTGCTAGTCTACATGTTTACATCAATCTTCTCACATATACTTAGTATAGGGAGTGTAGTTAGAAAATTTGTGTGAAAATAGAGAGAATATCTTGAGAGGAATAGAGGGAATTCTCTAAGGCATGTTACTACACTCAAAATGTTGTTTTGATTAATTAAATGTGAGCTAGTAAGTGGTAACTATGGTTAAGTGTTTGCTTAAGTGTAAAGAGAGCTAAAATATGTGGGAGTAGTGTTCTTTAATATGTCATGTTCATTGGAAATCCCTAAGGTAAATGTTGGAAGGTTTATAGTGTGTTTTGTTTTGTTTTGCTTGAGGACTAGCAAAACCTAAGTGTGGGGGAATTTGATAAGAGCATATTTATGTGATTTAGGTAACTTGTTTTCTTACATTTATGTTGTTAGTTCATAGTTATTTTAGTATTTTAAGCTATGTTCGTGTGTTTGTAGGTCCAAATGGTTAAAGTGGCAAGAAAGTGCAATTTGGAGCATTTTAGTTTTGGACTTGGAATGGATAACACATGCTTGGAGCGAGGTGGATGGACGAAATTGAAGACTAAAGGAGGCTAGGAATCTACTAAAGAGATGGAAGAAATCAATTCAAGATTTGAAAGAAAAGGAATCAGCTACAAAGAAGGAAACATGAGTCAAACTTCCTTATTTTGACTTAGTCAATCCTGATCTTTTCCTACTTATGTTCCAGCTGCAAAGGGGGTTCCTAATCAATTTAGGATACCTAAATATAGGTTCTAGAAGCCTTAATCCGAGTCAAAGAAGGTGCCGCACCAAATCTGCAAGGGATCCTTCCTTCCCGTGCAAGGGAACACATTCCTTTTCCTATTTTCCTTGCCGCAAAACACATTCCCTTTTCCCCTTTGATTCTGACTTTAATTCTTTTTTTTTCCTTGTGGATTTGGGGTCCAATTCTTTCCCAAAAACATTTAATTAAGGTCATGATCCTTTCCCTAAAATATTAACCTTGTGTCGCACCCATTCATACATCCATATATCATTCACCAAATCATTCATCATTCTTCCCTTCCACTCTCTCCACACATAGCCGCACCATACCATCCATTCACCTTACCCAATTTCACACCCATTCACCCTTGTGGCGTAGCAAAGAAGAAGGAGATAAGACCCTTTAGAGCCGTGCTTGCCATTCAAGATTGTTGGATTGTTGGATTGTTGGAGCGTTTCTAGGTGTATTCAATCTTTGTTTTCAATGTTTAATTTATATTTTCTTTGTTTTGCCATGAACATGAGAGGCTAAACTCGTTTTATCTAGAGGAGATTTTGAAACCATGATTATATTTGTGATATGAATTGATTAACTCCAGTTGTGATTTCATAAATCGTGAATGCAATTTGCTTAATTGTTGGATTAAGAACTTATTCTTGTATGTTGATTAAGGGTGCACACTTAGTTTGCATGCTTGAATTTGATGCTAGAATATAAGGGAGTTTCACATAATCGTTACAAACTTATATTCACAAGTAGTAAAGGTTGCTTGTCACAATCATGTTAAGTTAAATTCCTGGCATGAGTATCATGATGTCATAGTTACGAATGCCTTGTCAATGCTTATGATTTTCACAAAGCTTAATGATCTTTGATTGTATCTCTATTATGCTATTCATGTAGGGAACTTTTGAAGAATAATTTGGTTGCCGACGCGTATTCCATCCAATTCAATGACTTAAGGAAAATCTGAGGGTTAATTAGTGATGTCACGGTTAATCTGGGGCATTGAGGTTCATGGTTTATTGGAAAAGCAACTGGAAATCAATTTGTATGCAAGTGTGTCAAGTGTGGAGAAGGACCCTCTAGCTAGCTAATCACCCATCAATTCACCCAAATTCGTATTCCTTTACTTAGTTTCTGCAATTTACTTGTTTTTACTTCAAATTGATTCAAAACCCAATCCCCCTTACTTTGTTTTGTCAAACTAGTTAGAATCTGTCCTAATTTGTGTTTTTAAGTGTTTTGAGTCAAAACCAATTCAATTTTCATCCAAAGTAAGTCCTAGAGTCTGTTTTGAGTCTATTTGATTGTTTGTGCTGTTTTGAATCTTTTTTGTTTGTTTTGAGTCATATAAGTCTAGTTAAGTGTTTTTAAGCCTAGTTTTATGTTTTAAAGTCAGTTTTAAGTAGATTAGCAATCCCTCATAATCCCCCGCCTAGAACGATCCCTACTTATTCATATACTACAATTGTCAACAAGAGGATTTAATTTGAGTGCTATCTTTTATCACATAACCGCCAAAATCTTGCCCATTGACCCGTCCCCCTAAACTCTTGCCCATTAACCCGTGTCCCCCCCCACTACCCCACAGACTCGAACTTCGTCGCAAATCAGACCGGTTCCCAGTCCGAGTTTAGGTCGACGTTGTCGTTTTGGGCGTCCAGGTGCAGATCGAGGGTGGCGGAGAAAGGGAGGTGGAGTAGTCGAGGAAGATGATGCCGTGGAATGGCGTCATTGTGTTCTCCAAATCGAAGGTGGTGGAGTGAGGGAGGCGGAGTAGTCGAGCAATATTGGGTTCTTCGTTTTGGAGTTTTCAAATTGCGGCAACAATTGTTGCAATGGGAAGGTGGGTTTTATTCCTCCGGGGTTTAGGTCTTCTGGGATGCAAAGAAGAGACAGAGGCGAGAAAGGGGGGAGAAAGAGAGAGAAATGAGAGAGAGGGTGGTGGAGGACGGGTGGGAAGGGGTTTTGGGTTGTAGAGAAGAAAGAGGCACGAAAGGGGGGAGAAAGAGGAGAGAGTGAGAGAGATTTAATATATATATTTTTTTAATTTTTGAATATTTAATTATTAAAAATATATTTTATTATTTTTTAATCCAATTGGATTAGTGAGTGGGACACGTGTCAGGCCACGTCAGTATTTAACAGAGAAATTAACAGAAAAACTGATGGATGTCTGACATTGGCACAAATTCGTAAGATGAGGTATGACATTGTCAATTTTAAAAGATGAGGTATGAAAGTGTCGTGACACCAATAGTTGAGGTAGTTTTCTGTACTTTACCCTTATTTAAGTAATAACAATATCTAACCCTAATATCTAGAATAATGAAATGATCGTTTTGCCCCATGACTTTGTAGTTCTGTAAAACATTCATCGTCACTCCAATTCCGATTTCGTTTGTGCCCATGTGTTCGTGATGATGAGTACTATGAGGATAAGCCAAGAAAAAGAACCTTACGCGACACGACAAGGTGGTCAACAAAAAAAGAACCTTACGCGACACGACAAGGTGGTCAACAAAAGTCAACAGTTTGCCTCAAAGGGCATTTTCATAATTTCATGCTTTAAAATTGTAAAGGCTATAAAATTTGGAGGCGGGTACATTAGATCCTTACATCTGATGTACAAATGTAATAACTAAACATCATTCAAATCACAAATTCCAAACAAGCGGACAACTATTTAAGCCCAAAAACAATAATTCAAAAAAAAAATGTATATATATGTGTGTGTGTGTGTGTGTGTGTGTGTGTGTGTGTGTGTGTGTATCTCAAGACTTACCAGAGAAACCAAGTAGCTTTGACATGGGTGCAACTCAAAAACCTCCAGAAGGCCAAAAGTGCAAAGCTTTTTGCTAAAAAACCCTCGAAAGAGAGCAAAAAAGAGAGACCCAGAAATGATTAAGGCTGCAACAACAATTAGTAAAGGTTGAAGGCACTCATGCATGGGAGGTTGGAGCTATACGGACGTGAAAACCGTATCAGGTAGGGCAAAAAAGGAGAGATGGAGGAGAGATGGAGGAGAGGGAAAGAGAAGAGAGAGAGAGAGAGAGAGGAGAAAGAGGCATCTGAGAGAGTGACTGATTTTGAAACCTGGACTCAGAAGGATGACTAAGGTAGAAAGTAATGGTTGAGATTGGATGATAGGTTGTCATTCAATCTTGGCCGTCATTATAATTAGAAACGGGTCAGTCTGGGCCCCCCTTTTTCTAAGTATATGGACTCGGCCCACCTCGTAATTGACATCACCCCATCCTGCCCCATTTATTCTCTAAAATATTTGGAACCAGCCTGTACTCGCCCCGAACCTAGACTACCCCTTCCCCCCCAACTTGTGGTTCCTTTACCCATTTGCCCACCTCTAATGTCAATGTCACAAATTATTTTGGATAAAAGCCTTTAATTTATTTGATTGTTAAATTTGAGGGTATTTGTGTCTATTTAGGTGGAATTTTGGATATATTTGAAAGATTTTATAAAAAGTGACATTTTTGAAATTAAGGGTTAATTTTGGTCTATATTTGATAAATACTCATAAATAATGATGTTTTTGATCTTTAATTAACATGTATATGCAATGAACGAATGCTAAATTAAACCTATTGGTGAAACGTCATATGATTTGCAAATTTGGTCTACGCATTACTCTTTTTTGAAGGTTGGACTTGAATTGGAACGAATGTTTACAAACTGCAATTCACATAGATACTAGCTAGTAATTAAAAGGAAATTAACAACCAAAAAGAAATTTGTTTGAAAAGAATAAACATGTATATAGCATTTCAAACTTAGAACCTCTCGTTAATTTTAAACAACAAAAACCTTTGCTCAAATTTAAACTCTTATAAAAAGAAATTCGTAAAAGTTGAAAAGTTAAAAAAACATTTTTAGTGTTTGAACCTGGGACCTGGTTGTTAATTTAACAACACAAACCACCACTTATGGTCAAACTTTGTGATAATTTAACCAAATTTTATTAATTTATACTCTTATGAAAGAAATTTGTAAAAATTGGAAAGTAAATACATACACATGGCATTGTGAACCCAAGACCTCCTCATTAATGTCAAACAACAAAAACCACTAGCTCTAATTAAATTTCTTTTTAATTTAGCCAAATTTTAAAAATTTATAATCTTATTAAAACATATATAAATATACCACCCTGACAAATTTTGGTGCTCCCAATTTTTTTGGGCTTTGGACAGTCGCCCAGCCCGCCCTATTGTCTAATAAATCACATGAAGTATTGATTTATCACATGATCAGAAATTATCATGCAAACTCCTGCTATCTCACTAACCACACATCAACCACTCCCTTTGAACCTATAACTAAACACCGTGCTTCTTCTTCCTTCCCTTCCAAGCTACCATATTGCCATGGTAGATCCTACTATAGTTCTCCGTCGACCCCACCGATCTAACCCCATCTCCTCCTCTAATCTGACTCCTTCCTTGTCACTAACTCCTTCAACAACATACATTTTGTTCAATTTCGATCTTAAACAAAAAAACCTAATTCATAAATTTGTTTTCTACGACTTGGGTTTTGATTTTGAATCGACCGAGATAAGATGAGATTTGGGGTTAGCTTCTTGGTGCTCGTTTCGCTCTGTTTCATGGTGATACCCTAGTGTAGTAAAAGCTGCGGTGAAGCTCTAGCTTCGATAGAGTGGAAGGCAGAAGGCTGGGCATATTGGCTGAGGGAGAATAAGGGTGTTTTCAGGTCTCTCCTCACACTAGGAGATAGTAGACCCTACCTATCCGTTATATCTATCATTTTATTTTGTTTTCTTTCCACTGAACCCTGCATCAGTTGGTTCTTAGAGCCCTAATCAATTCTTAGGTTATTATGTTGGTGCTGTCAGGTTTTTATGAAATCGATAATTTAGTCGATTGAAATTCTCTACCAATTTATGATGTGTATGATGAAGATTGCATGCTTGTGATTAAAGTAGCTAATGAAATTCAATTTACTTTGCAAATCCAAGCTCATTGTGTTGCCGATTGGGATTCTGCCCTGATTCTGGATGAATGTAATGGTCATGAAGATTTGGGTTCAATGGTTGAGGTGCTTGCGGTAAAATATGTTCTACATTTCTATAACTTTTATGATTATGTTTCGGAATCGTTCATTGCTTGTCACGCTTCAAAATTTTACTTGGAGAAAAGAAAATTATCACATTGTTCGAATTATGTCTACACTTTCCAAAGTCAAAAAATATCAAGATGTTTGCTAGAAATTGTATGTGCAGTCAAATGTAATTTATGTCATCAAGAAAAGATTAAAGTCCAAAGGAACACGAGAAAGTGGAGAAGAATGAAATTATTCGAAATTTTGTACTATTTGGATATGTTGATGCATGCTGAATTTGTGGTTCTTAATTGGCTATTGTGGCAAGTACTTGTTGGGTATGCGAAACACAGAGGAAGACCAAACAAAACTCGAGGATAAGTTTATTCGAGAAGAACAGATTATGTGTTCCATGATGGGTTTCTCTTTAAAGGGAATCAACTTTGTATACTTGAGTCTAGTTTGAGGCTATAGATCATACAAGAGTTACATAGCGAAGGCCGCATTGGAAGGGACAAAACCTTTACACTTGTGTTTTTTCTCATTTCTGGCTTGCCATGCGCAAAGAGGTATATTGTTTTGTGGAACGATGTCGAATCTGTCAAGTTTCTAAGGGCAAGGCAACGAATGCTGCATTGTACATGCCACTACCCATTCCATCACAACCATGGGTGGACATGAGTATGGATTTTGTTTTGGGTTTGCCTCGTACTTAGCATGGTGTAGACTCAATTTTTGTTGTGGTGGATCAGTTTTCCAAAATGGCTCACCTTATTGCATGCAAGAAGACAACAGATGCTTTAGAAGTTGCTAAGTTATTCTTTTGTGGAGTAAACCGACTTCTTGGATTACCAAGTTCGATTGTTTCAATCGTGACACCAAGTTACCCAGTCATATTCGATGTGTGCAATATGAAACACCTCATTCCATACAAAGGGGACATCAAGGATACTGGAAATGCAAATTCAAGGGCGAATTTTCTCCAACCCGAAGAGGATGATGCAGATCAGTTGGCCAGTGCAATTATTGAATCATTGAGATAAAATGAATGACTATAACCAATAAGAAGAACTTAATAACATCCATTAGTAGCTCCTAATAATAGCTAGGGCATTTTGGACGTTTTTTGGCTGATTGAATTACTTTCTTTATATAATTTTCAGTTTTTTTTGTCATTTTAAGTTTATTGCCTTTTTAATTTCTGAATGTATGTTACAAAATGGTTATAAATACCACCTCTTTTTGTAAGATGGAGGCGTTTTTGTTGATGAATGAAATATTTAGAGAGATTTATATCTCATATTTTGTGCCTTTCTCTTGTTTAAGAGTTTGCTGCTTTATTATTTCTAGTGTCTACATTGTAGGCTAGTACTAGAACCAAAGTTCTTAGGGTTTTCAGGTCGCATTAGGAGATAGTGAACTCTACCTATCCATCATATCTATCATTTTATTTTGTTTTCTTTTCCACTGTACCCTGCATCAGATGAACAGCGAAAAAAAAAAAACAAATGGAGACGGACCGACCTCACTCGATCGGCTCTCGCCAGCCAGGCCTCCCGCGCGCCACAGCGCATAGCCACAAGCAGCATCAGGGCCAGCCCGGATGCCCAACCTTTGTTCCAACCCAGTTAAGCTGCGGCATCAGCTCCTAATGCACCTAGCAGCGGCCCACGTGCTGCCATTTGAGAAGAACCAGGGGCATGATGAAATCGAGGAAGGAAGAAGAAGGAAAATTTTCAAACCTGAGATATTTTCTATGTGAATTCTCTACGCAATTTAAACAAGGGTCATCTCCTATTTATATAAATCCTTGTGGGGAAATAAAAAGGAAGTCTTTTCCTACTAAGATTTTGAAACCTACCTTGTCTTGGAAGAAAAATCATATGTCAATTGGAAGTACATCACTTTTTGTTTCCTACCTAAACACAAGTAGCTGTGAAAGCATTTGTGAAGATATAAATTAACTACATCCAATAGAAGAAGGGCACGTTGACTATACGCTCACTATGACAATTTTACCCTTGGCATCGTGAGCAGACCACATACCATTTTCAGGAACGTGACATCTGTCTACTCTCCATGAGTGATCATGTCACTTGTCTATCCTACAAGTATTAGGCCTTTGGTTCACCAATATATCAAAGGTGTTTCGAGCACATGATATGTCCTGCCAATAGGCCATAACCAACCCCATAATGGTGGGAAGCCGACTCTTCGGAGTCTCCTGTTTGGTGTTTGGCTGCCTATGCTCTTTCCAATAAGGACCTTCAGGACTACTAGTTGGTTGGACTACGGCGACTGGTCCGCACCATCACTAGCAGAACATTAAGGTCTGCCTGGTATGGCTAGCAACGTCCCTTTCTAGCTGCATGATAGGGTTTAGGTATATAAATAGCTAAGTCAAACATGGAAAATGGTAACCACCACTTGCTACTCAAAATGCTCTCAAGTTGTTATTTTCTCCCAAACTACTTTTCTGACTCAAGCATCAGAGGCCCTTTGGGACACTCTCCCCTTTTTTCTAGGTGTTCGTCAATTAAGCTAACGATATTTGTGAGTGGAATTTTGTCAATTCAACCGTATACAAAATTTACATCCACATATCATAATAATGGTCAGTGTAGTTTAGAAAGATCCCCTTTTATTATTGTGCAGGAGGTGAAGCTCTGACTACAATATGAAGAAAATTATACCTACAAGGTGGTTTAATTGATCCTTATCAAATATGAAACTATGTGAAGCATCCTAGTAACTTGAGGTTCGTGAATTAGGTTTTATCAACTCGTCTCTCTATGAATAAAACAAGGACCTCAATAGTGCGGGGGACAAGTTTCTAAATTGAGAAAGATCATATCACACTTCTTAATGATCAAAGATGTATCTATAAAATAATTGTGCCTTTTAATGATTAAAGATGTATCTATAAAACAATTGTGGTGCTTCATGTATTACTACTTGCTTATTTTTTGCTTAGATATGTATGTAGAACTACATGCAAGAACTTTAGGCCGGTCACGGTTTAGTGATCTTATTTTCTATTAAGCATCTACATAATTGTCTCATTGTTCATGGACTTGAGAGTAATGACTCAACTAATTGAGTATATGTGGTATGCACTTGTCTTTCCAAATTATCAGCGTACATATGATGCTCCTATAAATAGGTACAATTAGAATATGACAGTTGCATATAGGAAGGTCTCTTGAATCTAATTACTTTAGATCGTTTCTTATCATATTGACATATTCATGATCTATAGACTTCACTATTTAGGTAAATAACTGTTACCGAGACAATATGTTTTATAATGTTATTGTCATTTGATTAACACCCTTTCGAACCTCTATCCCACCAATTTGAGCAGGCATTCCTGTTGAACACCGTCAGCGCCGCAGCGCCGCAGCGCCATGGTATTGGTAGCAAATTGGCAAAGCTAGGCAGAGAGTGAGTGAGTGAGTCATCACACAGGGCATGTTTTTATAGGTTACACCCACGTGACCATCACGTTCATTATTTCCGTCCCTGTTACGTGCCCTTCCCTGCGGCCAAACCCACCCTCGATGTTGTCTCTCTGTGTTTCTTTCAAGAAATTTTTCATTGTTCCCACAGCACGCTAAATGTCACCATATAATTGAAAAAAAAAATTATTTTTTTAAGTTGTATCTTAGCATGATATGTATGATCCGTTTCGAAATCATTGAAAAATCTCGAGCTCTCAAACGGGCCAACCTGGACACGCAATAGTAAAGACAAAAACGCCAAGAAAAAGCAAAGCACAAAGCACAAAACCCAAACCCAAACCCAACTCTCTCTGTTAAACCCCTTTTAACTTTCATCTCTCTCTTGCTTTTTCTCTCTCTAAGAAAACAAACAGCAGAGAGACAAAGACAAAGAAAGAAGAGATGGGTGCGGTTTCGAAGGAGGCTCAGCTTTCTATAGCTGCCTCTTCGATGTTTCCGGGGTTTAGGTTTTCACCGACCGACGAGGAATTGATTTCCTACTACCTTAAGAACAAGCTGGAGGGACCGGTGCCCGGGAAGAGCGTGGAGGTCATCTCCGAGGTTGATATCTGCAATTTCGAGCCCTGGGACTTGCCAGGTTTGTTGGGTTTAACTCATTTCTTTTGTTCTTCATTTTATTTTCTGAAATTTTTTATTTTATTTTTCTTCGAGTTTTTAGGAATTGGGTATTGTTTGTGTACGGATATGAAGGATGAAATTTGTTTTTGGTGTTTTGTGTTTGTGTGCTGACAGTGACAGCGTTGAATTGGGTTTAGTCAATGTTTTTGTCACGTAAAATATGAAAGAGATGTCGTTTTCATTTCTCTAATATTCCATGTTGGTTTGTACTTCTTGCATATAGATGGGAGGATTGTTTGCAGAGTGACCAAGAACCCTGCTAAATGGGCATTTCTCTCATCCGTCCCCCCAAGAGAAATGATCATTTCTCTCGGGGTACGGAGGAGAGAAATGATCAACCTTAAAGATGGAGTGATTTATTCTAAACCTTCATCCCCGAAACAACAAAATCTTAGTGGATGTGATATCAGCAACAAATGTCAAAAGAAATCTCTTCAGCTCTAAATATCTGCTAACTTGAACAATTTTCAATAATGGTGATATCACATCTCAGAGCACTAAAATTCAACAAACTATCCGCCTTAAATATATTCAACTTTCTGACCTAAAAATCAACATGTTTTCGTAAGGGGGGTATTAAATAAAAATGTCACTTCTAAATATAACCAAAAGTAGACAGATTTAAGTTGTAGCAATTTTAGCCATCTCAGTTTCTACAGGCCTCTTTTCATTTTAAGCCGGGCTATAACCCTTGGAACTGCTTGGAGCTGACTTCAATACAAATTAGGTCTGAACCTTGGAACCATAAGATTACATGACTACGGTTTCTCAATTCTCCGTTAGTTGATAGGATGTTATTCATGTGAAACTGATAGCTTTGAATAATTTGTAAATAGTTCTTAAACAATGAGAAAGCGAAGCTTATTTCAATACTCCTAAATTCCTTTTAGTATGAATGGAGGGGATTCTGTATATAGGTTCAATTTTATGTGACAGAAAAAGAGTATTGGTGATTGAGATAGCGTGCAATGGTTTCTCGTGGTAAACTAGTCACATTCCTATGATGAGTAAACACAAACATGCATGCAGTCACCGTTCCCCTTGGTCTCTAATTTTCATTCCCCAACTATTTTTGACTTTCAAGGTACAAAGTAGAGTGGGACTGCAAGTATATGTTTACATCTGTATGTCTCTCCACATGCAGGTTGTGTTGAACTTAATGGAACATGTTGAACTTATACATATGTTTTGGCCTCTTATCTAATAAATTTTGTAAATGAAGGGGACAAATACTGGAAATAACTTTGTTGCAATTTCTTTGGATTGGAGATGGAATATTGAAGTATAGGCTTTAGCCTAGTTAAAAGCCAACAAAGATGATGACTTTATTTAACTGACAAGCTGACCAAAAAGAGGTCAAATTGATAGATTAGTGTATTTGTATGTTTTGGAGTCAATTGGCGTTAATCAGGAATTGTATGGAATGCGGATTTATAAACATTTTGGTTTTGAATCCCTGTTTGAGACAATAGTTCTTGTATCGTTACAGAAGGTTGGAATTACTTGGTTAAAAGAAACTATTTCTTGGGATCAAGTCTTGCAATGAAAATTTTGAAAACCTGTGCAGTTCTATGCACGAGAATATTATTGGAATTCCTGCACCCAATTTTCTCTCAATACACTATAGATTTGCACCCTACTCTACAATAGCCTCCGACAGTGTGTCTGAGAAATAGCACCCTTTACTTCAAAGGCTGAAATAAGTTGAATTCTATTTGCTTCCAGAAATTTAATCATGGAGAGCTATGTTGGTTCTCTCTGGTTTTTATTTGCGTAATATGCTGTCTGATTAGCACTACCTATAATATTTGTTTGCTTTATGTGTGGTGATTTGACAAGCCTAACTGTTTAAATTCTCTTTGCAAACAAATAATTTTTCGCTGGGTTTGACAGTGTTTATCTGTTACTAGCTAAATCTGTCATTCAATCGGAAAATGAGTGGTTCTTCTTTTCTCCACGAGGAAGAAAGTACCCAAATGGATCACAAAGTAGAAGGGCAACAGAATTCGGTTATTGGAAGGCCACAGGAAAGGAACGTAACGTAAAGTCAAGTTCTAACATTATTGGTACAAAGAGGACACTTGTGTTCCACATAGGTCGTGCACCAAAAGGGGAAAGGACAGAATGGATTATGCACGAGTACTGCATAAATGATAAACCCCAGGTGACTTTTGTCATTATTAGTTCAAAATATTTTGTTAGTTATTTGGTTTGAACTATCACCATATGTGTATTCTTCTGGGAAATGGAAGATTAAATTAATTGCCGTTTCCTCACTGTGTCTTCCCATATAATTGCCTTCTCCTAAGTAATACTTTATTAGAAGCTTCATATCCCATCTAGTTTGTTATTTTAAAGTGAATGTTATCGGAAGTGAATATTTAGCCACAGACATCTGACTCGACCTGCTTGGTCATCTGGAATTGGTTCAAGATTATTTACTTGCTGCATATTTTAGTTATATTGAAAATAGTTTCTGATTACATCTTCACATTCACTTATGCATTCCATATATATGCACATTCTGATTTCTTTTTTGCTTACATGTTCTGCCTGCTTCTATCTGCAGGATTCTATGGTTGTTTGCCGCCTCCGGAAGAACAGTGAGTTTCGTTTGAATGACACCACAAACCAAGGTTGTTCAAGTCGAACTCCTTTATCAACTATGCAAAATGATGGAAATGCCGTCTCTGAAATTGGTAATGACCAAGGGGATAAGGCAGTTGAATGCAATTCGAAGAAGTCTACTAGCAGTCATGATTCTCATTCTATTGAGCAAATTGATTCTGCATCCGACTCCTACCCAAATCCAGTAACAGATGCTATGCAGACAGACTCTAATGGGCACCAGAAGGTGGGTTTGTTTAATCTTATCCTTCTTTCTTTCTATTAATTTTTCTGTCATTGTCGTTGAGATTAACTCAGCAGCACCACCTGCAAGTTTACAAGCTAACATACGGAGAGTATCATTCAGTAAGAAAAGGAAAAAAAATAAAAATTAAACACCATATAGCGAGTTTCATGTTCCTTTATCTGGTCGTGCAACTTTTTAGTGCATTCATAAATTTAATGAGCTTGCCAATGGTCCCATACTAATAAATATAGCCAACGGCTGGTTTTGTGTCAGATGGTTGTTCCAGAGGGAGTTGTGTTTCAGGTAGTTATGACAGTACCAAAGCCGCTAAATTAGTGTCTTCTAATCCCTGAAACCGCTAAATTAGTGTCTTCTAATCCCTGAACTGACATGAAATTATTATTTAGCGGTTATGGGAAGGGATCTAAAGGATGGCGGTGACCAGTGACCGCCTGCAAGAAGAGTTCAGTCGTTTTATAATTAGTGATTAATCAAATGTCTTTATACTAAGAAGTGCTCAGTCGTCTTAGGGTTCTGAACAATACTTGGTCGTTCTGTTTTTACCACACTTATTATTCTTTGAGACATTATCACGGGGTCCAAGAATCCATGCATAACTGATGGTGGTTTTGAACTCTATTTCTATATGGTAGTCCATTGGGGGTCCAGCTCATGAATCATGATCATTGTTAATTACAACTGCAGGGTTCTTATGATGAAGACTTGTATGCGGAGATACTGAACGATGATATAATCAAACTAGATGAATCTTCCGTGCCTGCTGCTCATATGATGCCAGTTGTTGCCAACAACTCAGATGCTGAACATCAATCTCAACATCATATGCAAGCCACTTTGTCGCAAGCAGTTCCTTTCCAAGGTACTGCAAACCGAAGAATCCATTTGAGAAAGAGAAAGGAAAAGTTTTGTGCAGAATCACAGAACTCTTCCAACTCAGAGCAATCACGAAAAGCTTTAGTGAATTGGATGGACGATCGACATATGTTATTATATGTATTTTTTGTTTTTCTGGTACTGCTGGCTGTGTTTCTATCCAATTTTTGTTTTCCTGATGTTGCTGGCTCTGTTTCTGCTCGCTTTGGAAGGATCCTGGCAAGTCAAAAACATCACATGTAAGTGTTTGCAAAGGCTTTCTGCCATAAACGCTAATAGTAGACTTCTTTTTCTGGACCGGGTTTTGATTGATCCGTGTTTACATTCGAGGAAAGCTTAACGATGGAAGGCTTCGGCCCTTTGATCCACGACGTTGGCGAGTCTTCCGTAAGGCCTTGCGCCTCTTTCTTCGTTCTGTTTTACTCCCTTACTCCTGCTTGATTCCATTTCTCCATTTTTTGCGGGTTTTTGTCGTGCGATGATCCTCTCCTTAAATTAATTTCTGACTTGGGATCGTCTCGTTCCTCCTCTTCTCATTAGATTTGGCTCCTTTAAACTCTTGCGGATGCTGTGGCTTTCGTACATCATAATTAGGCATCGACAATGACACAACTAGACCGAAAAACTTGACCCCAAACGAACCACTGCAGAATTTTCCAACAACCTTTGGTGGAGAAGTCTAAACAAATTTTGAAACAAAAGAAATGTTGCAAGTGTACTGGTAGTCTCCATATTGTCTATTTTCCTTTTCAAATTTCGGTATGGAAAAAACTATAGGAAGAAGTTAAAAACCCTCATATGAACCTTTTTAGTTCTTTCAATACCTGAAAAATTTCCTTTATCTTCTGGTCCCTAATTCGAAATTTGGATGCTCAATTGTTAATGAACGCCAAGTAAAATAATTACCTATGTAAAGAAGGTTGCGGAGATTAACTTTTGTCCCTAGCTCGATCGAAAAATTTGAACCGGAGCGCTAGAAAACTAGCGATCATTGAGGACCTCTAGGGTGTAAATGAGATAGAAAGTATGATAATGGGGTAAACTATAAAAAAACAAAAAATAAGTTTCTGACTAGCATGTGGGACCATGATTTTTAAAGACTGAATCAGACTGAATCAAAGGAAAATTGAAAACAGAGATTGTAACCCTACAAATTCATCAATGCAAATCTACTACTTGTACACGTGTTCTCGTTTCATTTGTTATAGAATTTTCATGTTTACAAAGTTGTCTCACATTATTACTAATGAAGTCAATTCTGGTAAATGGAAACCTGATAAAGCTTCTAAACTTGGTCCTAGTGTCTCTCACCTTTTTTTTTTGCAAATGATCTTATGCTCTTTGCAAATGCAACACCAAAACAAGTTAGGGTGATGAAGAAATGTATTGACAAATTCTGCTTAGCATTTAGCCATGCAATCAACTTTGAGAAATCTATGTGTATTGTTCTCCTAATACTTGTGCAAATGGGGCTAGAGAAATCAGTGCAATTTATGGTTCTCCTTTGTTTGATAATCTTGGAAATTATTTGAGGATGCCATTGATCCAATGTAAAGTCTCTAAGTCAACTTACAAGGGTGTGATTGATAAAGTTCAGAGTAGACTTTCTTCTTGGAAGAGTAATGTCCTTTCAATGGCTAGAAAAGCCACCTTGATCTAAACAGTCGCCTCTGCAATACCGGTGTATGCTATGCAAACCACTAAGCTCTCGGTTAGTGTATGCGAGCATTTGGATAAGTGGAACATAAACTTCTTTTAGGGGGACTCTCAGCAGAAAAAGAAAATTTATTTCTGTCAATGGAACCTTGTTTGCAGGCCCAAGTGCATTGGAGGTGTGGGATTAAAGAAAACAGTAGAGATGAATCAAGCTTTGTTGGCTAAAATTGGATGGAGAATTCATGCTAAGGATACAAGTTTTTCGGCAAAAATCTATGAAGCAAAATACTTGCAAGGAAGCTCTATTTTGGATAATAAATTACATGAGAAGTCTGACTGCTCCCACACTTGGTAAGGAATTCTTTATGGAACTGAATTGTTGCGCAAAAGAATGAAATGGAGAATTGGGAAAGGTGATGGTGTCAAGTTTTAGAAAGACCATTGGGTGTTGAATGATCCTTTAATTAATTATATTGATGCTAATAATTTCCTCAAGGAGGACTTTCCAATCTCTTATTTCCTTAGGGATGGTTGGTGGGACGTTAGTAAGCTAAGATCTGCTCTTCCAGAATACTTGGTCTAAAAGATAATCAGTTGGCCTGTTGGGACTATTGGTGCTAGAGAGGACAGACTTATTTGGGGATGCACTTCAAATGGAACTTTCACTATAAAAATGGCTTATAATATGTTATATGATTGTGAAAAAAGGCTTGTGTTTGATTGGCTAAGGATTTGGAATCTCAAAATCCTTCCCAAACTGAAATTCTTCCTTTAGTTCATTGGTCAAGGTAAATTACTTACTAATGAGCAATGAACCAAAAGAAACTTAACTGTGGATTCCTCTTGCAACCTTTGTTCTTGGCCTTTGGAGACCATCATGCATATTCTGAGAGAATGTAGCAGAGCTAAATGCATTTGGGATATTCTTCGGATTCCTTTTCACTTGTGCAATACTTTTAATTTGGACTTGAAAGCTTGGTTGAAGGCTAATGTGATGTCCAAGGTAATGTGGTCTGACAAGAAAGCATGGAATTGTTTGTTTGTCTTTGCTTGTTGGTATATCTGGAAATAGAGGAACCACCAGATTTTTCCTCCCTAGTGATCCTAAAAATGTTATTGTTGGCGTTGCTTCTGAATTGATGGATTCCCTTCTAAAAATTGATAAACCACCTTTTCGGATGCATGTTATGTTGAAGTGGGAGCCTCTTGTTTTTGGTTGGCACAAGTTAAATGTGGATGGATCTAAGTAAATGGTTCCGAGTAGTATTGATGCTGGAGGAATTCTCCGTGACCACAATGGTTATTGCTTAGGAGGCGTCTCTGTGACATCCCACATTGCCTAGGGGAGTGATCCTTATATGTATATTCCCATCCCTACCTAGCACGAGACCTTTTGGGAGCTCATTGGTTTCGGGTTCCGTAGGAACTCCGAATTTAAGCGAGAGGGGGGCTAGAGCAATCCCATGATGGGTGACACATTGGGAAGTTGCTCGTGAGTTCCCAAAAATAAAACCGTGAGGGAATGGTATGCCCAAAGCGGACAATATCGTGCTACGGTGGTGGAGCGGGCCGGGGAAGTGATCCACCCCGAGCCGGGATGTGACATTCTCTATTAATCTAAGGCAAGGGCAGATTATAGAAGCTGAAGTTTGGGGATTGTATTTCGGACTTCAGCTTGCTATTGAAAAAGGCATATCTAAGTTAATCATCATGATGGACTTTTCCTCTGCTGTATTATTTTTGAACCAGTCTGTGCAAGATACTTTTCACCCCCTTGGTACCCTTTTGAAGAGTTGCGGGGACTTGATGAGACAAATTGAGTATTGTGAGCTAAAGCATATTTTTAGGAAAGTGAACAATGTTGCAAATCAACTAGCCAAATGGAGCTACAATATGGACCTTGGATTGTGTTCTTTTCAATTTCCTCCCCAATGGCTTATGCAACATCTAAGAGATGATATTGTAGGTGCCCCTATAGGCTACTCTCTTGTTATTAATGATATGTATTAGTTCGTCTAGGGTGTCTTCACCCCTATATTCACCAAAAAAAAAAAAAGAAGTCATCTGGACAAGTTTTGGAACCATCTACATAACACATCAAATCATACCTAAGAATGAGGGCATTAAATTGAGCCTGCCAGGAAGGAAAATTGAATGGGCCGAGTTTAAGCTGTAACTAGATAACGACAACTGGGCAGCGACATTAATAGTGACTAGGGTTGGGTTGTTAGTGGTATCAAGAGGAAGACCTGTGGTAGGTGAAGAAGAAGGTCTGTGGCAGGTGAAGAGGAATAGAGGTACCGTTTGGTACGTGGGACGGGACGGAATAGAGTGGGACAAGTCGTTCCGTCCCACGTTTAAAACGGGTGGAACGAGCTGTTCCACGGGACGAGTTTTGGGTGAATTTTCGTTCCACCTCACCCCTCTGGAATGACTCGTTCCACATCCGTGGAACACAAAATTATAACCTCTCCGTCTCCTTCTTCTTCCTCCTTGTTTCCATCCGAGGGCATCTTTGCTCCCGCTCCGTTCCGTCCCGTCCTGTCTGCATACCAAATGATACCAGAGGGAACTGGAGTCGTCACCCATGAGGGAAGAGACGGGGATCGAAAAAAAATGCTTGGTGCAGCTTTTATTGCTCTAATACCAGATTAAATTTGATATGACGGATTTCATATTTCATTCATTCCCAATGTACAGTATATAGACAAATACATAGACTAACTACAAATACACACCAATATTTATTCATACAATGAACCTAATGTAGAAAATTTAATGAATAATGAACCTAATATAGAAGATTCAAATACACACCAATATATATATATATATATATATATATAGTTTTTTTTTTTTTTGAATAAACGATATTATCTACACTAAGAGGAGGGGGTGGGCTTAACCTTATAATGGGCTAACAATAATGTGGTTCAAATTCGCTTTTGGCGAAAATCGAACTTAACATTTCTCATTTACAACTGAAGAGGAATACCACTGGAAATTTGAAAAAATAACAAAAATTTGCACCTCATATAGAATTAAAATCACCTTTTTAATTTTATGATAATTATAACCAAAATTTGATATTAAAGTACTAATATACCCAAACAGTTCTCCAATCAACTCCACTTCTTTCTCTTCCATAGTAAACCATAGATCTCTTCGACTCTTCCTTCTCTAATTTGGTACTTCTGTTCTGCTTATACAATGAGACCCAAAGAAATTGACATTTTTGTTGTTTGCTTTTGGAGTCACAAGTCTGGATCATACACGTGGAAGGGAATGCAGCAACATAAATTGATTTGGGGATGAGTTTTCTTTGCGTATGGTTCCGTTTTCTTTCTAGGTTTTCTCTACACCCCGTAAATATCCAAACTTCATCCGCCTTCTGATTATCCCTTACCAAGTAAACATGCCCTGAGCAAAGCTACATTCGGGACAGGATTGTAAACTTGGCTTTTGGGTTTCATTTGAATTCCTAGAGATTGCCAGCAAATTTATGCTAATGAGGTAATTTTCTCTCAGTTAACAAGATATGAAGAAACAACGTTTTACTTTTCGGCAGAAACGAAGCTTTCTAGGATGCCACTTTGAGAAAAGCTAGATTTTGGTTATTTTTTTTCAAATTTCCCAATATTATTAAACTATAATACTAAGTGGCCTACCAATATTTATTTTAAAAAGTCACATAGTATTACGGTCTAGTGGTATTCCTCTTCACTTGTAAGTGAGAGGTCTTATGTTTGATTTTTGCCAAATACAAATTTGAATTATATTATTGCTTACCCATTATGAGGTTAAGTCTGTCCCTTTCTCTTAGTGTAATTAATAATATTGATTCTATTTAAAAAAAAAAAATAAGAAGAAAAATCTAGAGAGTTACGAAAAGATGTTGGGGAGTCCCTATTGTGTCGTACGTATATAATTTTGGCATCTTTACCAAAAACAAAAGAATTGTGTTGGCAAACTTTCACATTATTAACGTGTATAACGTTTCAATAAAAAAACAAAAGAATTGTGTTGGCAAACTTTCACATTATTAACGTGTATAACGTTTCAACAAAAAACCAAGAATTGTGTTGGGGAGTCCCTTTTATATACAATTATACTTGTTGATAGCAAACTTAAAATTTTTTATTTATAAATGTTGAGAATGAATTTTATATTAATGTGAGAAGATACTTTGCATGTATTTATAAGTAATTGAGCTACTCTTCATATTGATATTGCAAATTGGTTTAATGTAGGCCTGGCAAATAAGTCATGTCTATCGTGTTCGTGTAACATCTATTAACTTAACGGATCATGTCGTGTCGTGTCACACCTGTTATCTTAACAGGTCAGGTCACTTTACCCAACAGGTAAAATGACCCGACCCGTTATGATCCGTTATGACCCATTAAAAAAAAAATATATTTTTTCTTAAATTTGCACATACCACACATTGCCACATAAATATTACTTTAAAACATTAAAACACATTTTTTGTTTAAGTACTACATCTACACTCGAAAATAAGAGCCTAATAAAAAAACATCCATACACAACTAGTCTATTACAAAATATTAAATGTGCAAGGATATGCAAAATGAAAGAGTTTTTTTTTTCAAGGTTGTGAAGCCTTTCTCAAAAGTTTAAATCTTGCCAATGGAACTCAAAGCTTGCATGTTATTCCTTTTACAAAATCCTCAATTTTCATCGATCATCATGAGAAAATTGTATTGGAACTTTAGCTTGATCTATTGCCTTTAAGAGTTATGTTGATGATGTTTTCAGTAAGGTTTTCCACGTTAGAACTCTCTTCCGCTTAAACTAAGTATAGAAAAACCAAACATTAAAAACCATTCGAATGATGAGAAGTGAATGGAGAAGGATGTAAGAGAGATGCAGATTAAGGAGACGGCACGGGAGTAAGTCTGGACTGGAGAGATCAGAGTGAATGAGAGAGAAGAAAAGGATAACCTCCAACCTAATGCACAATGGACGGTTGAGATTAAATCTCAGTTGATCCAATGGTCACCAATTTTTTAAATTTAATTTAATATATATATATATATATAATTATTATAGTTTTTAGGGGTATAAAATTGTTAAATTAAAATATATAATTTTATAGTATTTTTTTAGGGTTATAAAATTATAAAATTAATATTTTGCTTCTCTTGTATCGTGTTACCCACGTGTATACACGAACTAACCTGTTATCTTAACATGTACTTATCGGGTTACCCGATAACAACCCGATTCGTTATCGTGTCGATCCGAACACCTGTTAATTTCGTGTTGTGTCGGGTTATCGGGTCTTGTCAGGAATTGCCAAGCCTAGTTTTATGGTAGAATTTTAACTTTATATATGGTATCAAAACAAGTTGTCTGACGAGTGAAGCTCAACGGCTGCACATACTCCAAGTCACCTGATTTGTGTGGAGAATGAATCTCATATTCATGAGAGAATGAACTTTACATGTGTAGGTTCAATTCTTATCAATAACGAGTTCAAAATAAATTGTTGTTACGTGATTTTAGACTGATTCCTATATCCGAAGCGTAACCATTTCGTTGTGGTCCTCAGAAACGAAAAAAATAAGATGGTTACATACCATACATGTGATAAAAAAAAAACAAAAAACAAAAAAAAAAAACAAAAGGTACGACAGATAAGCATGGCCCGCAATTCACATGGGCTGCTACAAAGGTACGATGCAACTAAATTATTGAGCATAAGATGGAAAGAAGGTCTCCACCTCCAGGAAGTGATTCACTTGTTCCAGAAGAGGAGGAGGTTAAATCTTTTTCGAAGAATATGGGAACCTTCTCATTAGTCACAGCAGCTGCAAGAAGGTATTGTGCATGTTTTCTTCTATGTACTCCTTCTACCCATCAAACCAGTGAACTTGCGAGATTTGATCTTACCATATAAGTTGTCTAGTGAAGGAAATAAAATAAAATGGTATTGTGTATGTTAATTTATACTGTTTAACTAATGTATCTAATCATAAAAATTTATAATTATGTGGTGAGTTTTTACTGCAGTGGCATAAAGTAATAATGTTAATACATTCTGATGTAGATTCAATCCCCACCGATTCCCTTAACTCATTCCTAACATTTAACAATCGTTTGTCGAAGATAAAATTGTAATTATGCTTTAAGGTTTTAGTGGCTGTTATTTTTTTTATACAACAATATATTTAGACTATGAATTGGGGGAATAAATTGCTTTCGAACTCGACGATATTCGAATTTGAGATCTCTCACAAATAAATAGAAATATCACTAGATTATAGTACGAAGATGATAAAATTATCTAATTTAAAAAAATGACAAATTATATAGTGATAATTATTTAAAGACGACAAATCATATCAGTTCGTTAGAGCAATATGTTGCTTCATCTAAGTTTGAATTCCTCCCCTTGAAGATTTGTCCTAGTTGATCAAATTCCTCTATATACGAATAATTTAGAACATTTCATTTACCAAATTCCTTTTTTCTTTATTTAATATTCGATTTTCTATGATGGTCTTGTGTCATGAGCATGGCATATCGCATCTAGTTCTAAAGAAGATGTTGCTTTTTCTTTTTTCTTTTTTCTCCTTTATGTATTGGAATTAATAGTTGCAAATTTGCACATTACATTATTTCTTCTTTTGTATTTTTTTTTCTTGTATTTATTTGCGTTTCAACAAGAGAAATAAAATTGGAATATGAATACAAGTTGGAATTTCTGAATCGAGATGTATTAATTCGGTTTTACAGATTCATGAACAATTTTTTTTTTTATTTCATTTATAACAAAATTTGGAATTTAGATGCCAAAATTCCATTAAACTTCATCCTAATAGTTGTTATAGGTCATTCATTTGTTTTTTTTTTTTTCCTTTAAAGAACTCATTCATTATCTTAGGGTGTTGTTAAAGCCACTACAAAAACGTTATTTTACGTTCTCCCAACTGTGATTTTTCTCTTATATTTCTAAATGCTTGGAGGGCAAATGACTTTTTAATTAGAGTGCCTTAACAGCTCCTTTATATTGTTAGCAAAAATTGATCACCAATTTTTGTTGGATAATTAGGTCCCTAAGCTATCTGGTTACTAATAACAACTAAATTTCCTTTAATTAAATGTTTTGTTGAAACTAGACTAATATGAAAGTAAAATTATGCCTCAATGTTGAAGGCTTGAAGGCAAAGTGGCACTGATCACTGGTGGAGCCAGCGGCATAGGGGAGTCCACAGCAAGAGTCTTCTCAAAACATGGAGCTAAAGTTGTGATTGCGGATGTGCAAGACGACTTGGGTGAATCTGTTTTCAGAGATCTAAATTCTTCATCCGCTTCCTTCGTCCATTGCGATGTAACAAAAGAAGAAGACATCGAAAATGCAGTTAAAACAGCCACAAGCAAGTATGGAAAGCTAGACATCATGTTCAACAATGCAGGCATAGGTGGCACACCCAAACCCAACATCCTCGACAATGACAAGGCTGAATTTGAGCAAGTGCTTAGTGTAAATCTAGTCGGATCATTTTTGGGGATTAAACACGCAGCTCGCGTGATGATCCCAGCAGGCCAAGGCAGCATAATCAACACTGCTAGTGTTTGTTCTACCATAGGCGGAGGTGCTCCACATGCCTACACAAGTTCGAAGCATGGGGTAGTGGGGTTAATGAAAAATGCGGCCGTTGAGCTTGGACAATACGGTATTCGTGTAAATTGCGTGTCACCATACCTAGTTGCAACACCGTTGGCGAAGGACTTTTTCAATCTTGATGATGATGGAGTGCATGGAGTTTATTCCAACCTTAAAGGTAAGGTTCTTAGGCCAGAAGATGTTGCTGAGGCTGCTCTTTACTTGGGTAGTGATGAGTCAAAATATGTTAGTGGGCATAATCTTTTGGTGGATGGAGGTTTTAGTATTGTGAACCCAAGGTTTTGTATGTTTGAGAAATCTTGAGGAAAAAAATTCTCTCTAATACATGAGACAAAAGGTATAAAGTGATGATGCCCAAACGATGATGATAACGTTTGTAAAGTTTTGTTCCAATTGAATAATTTCACAAGTTTGTGCAGTTTTGTTCCAAATGAAACTTCCCTTCCATTTTTTATTTTTTATTTTTTTTCACGGCAATCGGCATAAATATTTATTAGATTTAAATTGAAACGTTTACAATTAAACGACATTGCATTAAGCAACCAAAATGGTGCATAACAGTCCCATCTATGAGAGTCGACTGTTACAACTCGTACCTTAAAATAATGTATTTTACTTCCGAGACATGTGAAATGACTATTTAGCCCATGAGCAGGTGTTTTAATTAATTTATCAAGCCTCGACTCAAGAATTTCTATCCTCGTACTTTCTTAAGTTTCATAATTTTACTTTTCGTACGTTAGTTTAACGTTGATATCGAAACTCAAGTTGAGAACCCGACGACCAAATTGTTAATTTTGCAACTTAGGAGGGCAATTGGGTAATTTCACTTAAATAATTCTTAAGTGGGATGGGGTATACCCACATCTGGCCCACTCCTTTGCTCCTTCTTCATTTTTCTGAAACCTAACTTTAACTCTCGACATTCTCCCTCTCTCTCTAAGCTTCGAGAATGAACCCCCACCATTCCTCTCGATTCTGACCAAATCAACCCTAAAAAATTTGAACCTCGAACCCTTAGGACATGGGGAATCAACCTACAGCGTTGCATATATCATTGGTGCATCACCATGTGCTCTGCCATTAACATTGAGAGCTTGAGCTCTCACGAACTCTATCGCAGGTATAAATTATTTTCCCCTCTTGATTGTGTGAGGTTCTAATCCATCTGTGATGAGTATTATGTCGAAAATCCCTGGGGTTGAATCTCTGTTTTGAATATGTGCATGCATGTCATCCCAGCGATGAATTTCGACGAATGTCGTTGAGTTCGAAGCTTGGTGGTTACTGAAAGAGTTTAAACTAGGGTTTTAGAGACCGATTGCATAAGCTCAACTCAGTTAATGATGAGTGAGGTTTTGACTTCATTATATAGAGATTACAAGATAAGTTGGTTACAGTGTAAACATATATCAGATTACAAGTAAATTCAAAATACAAACTGAAAGAGTCTAAGAAGAGATAGGAAAGTCCATCTGATGAAGAGTCCTTGAGTTATCCTGATGAAGAGTCCTTGAGTTATCCAAACTGTGAGATTGACTTGATGAGAGAGACTTAGATGATGCGAACTGCAGAGATGTGGATGGCTGACTTGGAGTGGTTTGCTGACCTGGAGTACATGTAGGGATAATAGGTTTATCACACCCCCGCAAGCTAAGTGGGCGGAGATGCACATGAAGCTTGGAAAACAGATAATTGAAACGAGCAGTAGACAAGCCTTTTGTGAGAAGGTCAGCAATTTGATCAGCAGTGGCGACATAGCCAACCTGTATTTCTTTGTGCACTACCTTTTCCCGGACGTAGTGGTAGTCAACTTCAATGTGTCTCATCCTTGCTTGATAAACAGGATTAGAAGCTACTGCAAGTGCACTAATATTGTCACACCATAACTTTGGTGGAGAAATAAAAAGGTGTAAGTCATGAAAGAAATGATGAAACCATGATAAAGTGGCTGCTGTATAGGCGAGTTGTCTGTACTCGACCTCGGTGCTTGAGCGAGACACCCCTCGTTGTTTCTTGGAGCTCCAAGAGATTAGATTATGTCCAAGAAAAATGCAATAGCCCTTAGTGGAGCACCAATCGTCGGGATCGCCAGCATAATCCGCATCAGCAAAGGCAGTGAGGGTGAGAGGACTAGGTGTATAAACAATGTCGTGAGCATGAGTGGCCTTCAAGTAGTGGAGGATGCGTTTAATAGCAGCCTAATGAGCAGTGGTGGGTGAATGCATATATTGGCAAACCTGATTAACGGCGAAAGCAATATCAGGTTTCGTGAAAAAAAAGTATTGGAGAGCACCAACTATGCTTTGAAAATGAGTGCCATCTGACAAAGGTTCACCTTCATAGAGACTTAACTTGCGGCCAGCTGCAGCAGGAATGGTGAGTGGCTTGGCATCAGTCATATTGGTCTTTTTGAGAAGGTCCAGGATGTACTTAGATTGGGAAAGATACATGGCAGTTGGTGTCCGTGTAATTTCCATGCCTAAAAAATAATGTAAAGGTCCGAGATCCTTCATTGAAAACTTTTGACCAAGTTGATAAATAAGTCGAGATATTTATGATGAATTATTACCCGTAACAAGGATGTCGTCGACATATATCAATAAATAGATAATAGTAGATCCATTAAAGAATGTGAACAGTGAAGAATCTAATTAGGAGGCCTGAAACCCTATTTCTTAAAGGTGTTGGGAGAAACAGTGAAACCAGGCACGGGGTGCTTGTTTCAAACTATATAGGGACTTGTGCAGTCGACATACATGTGATGGAAATTGAGGGTCCACAAAACCTGAAGGTTGTCGCATATAAACTACTTTAGCTAAAGAACCATGTAAGAAAGCATTTTGAACATCAAGTTGTCTGATAGTGAAGGGCAATGGAGAGAATGAGTCTAATTGTTGCATGAGTGACCACCAGACTGAATGTCTCGTTATAATCAATACCATCTTGTTGGTGAAATCCATTTACGACGAGTCTAGCTTTATACCACTATATGGAACCATCATAGTGCCGTTTGATTCAATAAACCCATTTATTGGGAAGAACATTCATGGAAGGAAGAAATGGAACCAAGGACCATGTGCCAGTTCTTAAGAGAGCATTAAACTCTTCTGCCATTGCCTGACACCATTCAGGATATTTATTAGCCTATGTAAAACAAGTAGGCTCAACCACAGTATTAGTAACAGTAGAAAGCAATGCATATTTGGGATTTGGTTTATGAATCCCGTCCTTAGCACATGTTGTCATAGGGTAAGTAGGTGGAAGAGTCCTTGGAGATGAAGAGGACTGAAAAGGGACGTGACTTGCATTCGTGGGTCCTAGGGGAATAGTTGGTAGGTTAGTAGGAGAGATATGGGAGACTAATGAAGGGGTAGGTGAGGCAATGACAGGTAGAGGTGGGGAAGTAAGGTTAGGGGAGAGAGGTGGGGAGTTGGTGGGATGGGTAAGATGGTGGCAGGAAGGTGTGGTGGGGAAGGATTAGAGGACTGTGGATGGTGTGGAGGGGATGGTCCTATATCTAATATCATATTGGTTGAGGGAATAGGTGATAAGAGGGACATAGTAGAAATGGATTCTTTATATTGAAAACATGTTTCAACGAAGACAACATGACGAGACAAAAATATTTTTCCTGTTGACATGTCAAGGCATCTATATCCTTGTTGATTTAAGGAGTAACCAAGAAAAACACAACTTTTGGATCTAAATTGAAGTTTATTTGTATTATATGGTCGAAGATATGTGTAACATGCACACCCAAAAACTTTGAGGAAATCATATTGAGGAGGTTTAGAAAAGAGTTTTTGAAAAGGAGAGTCATCATGTAAGACTTTAGTGGGTAAACGATTTATCAAGTAATTTGCCGTGTGAAAGGCATCATCCCAAAAAGATGTAGATAAAGATGAATGTGCAAGAAGAGTGAGACCAATTTCAACAATATGTCGATGTTTTCGTTCAGAAATTCCATTTTGTTCGGCATGATGTGGGCATGTTAAACGATGATTAATACCATGATGAGTTAAGAAAGTTTTAAAAGTGGTACTAAGATACTCACCTCCTCCGTCAGTTTGAAAGAATTCTATAGTGGTGTTAAACATATTTTCAACCAATTTCTTAAAAGCAACAAATGTAGAAAATACATCTGATTTCAATTTTAATGGATATAACCAGAAATAGTGAGAAAAATCATCAATAAAAATGACATAATATTTAAAGTAGATAAACTAAAAGGTAACTTGTGATTTTTTCCCATGGGACAAGATTGGCAAAAATCATGGGTTACAACGCCATTGATAGGCAATTTATTCCTAGAATTTAATTTTTTTTTAAAACATGAGAAGATGGATGACCTAATCTAGAGTGCCAAATAGAGTTAGACACTCTAGCACCTATGAATGCAAAGACTCCTTTAGTGCCTGATGAAACAGTGGAGAAGAGGTAGAATCCATTTCTACTCTAGCCGTGGAAAAGCATATTGCCCATGTGAAGATCCTGAACACGATAGGAGTTAGGGTATAAAGTTAGAGAACAATTGTTATCATTGGTAAATCTATGAATGGAAATAACATTTGTGGATGCATTAGGGCAAAGAAGTGTGTTTGATAGGTGAAAATTGGCTTGGGGTGTACGAATGCAAGTGTTACCAACATGAGAGATTTTCAAACAAATAATTTTTTGCTGGGTTTGACAGTGTTTATCTGTTACTAGCTAAATCTGTCATTCAATCGGAAAATGAGTGGTTCTTCTTTTCTCCACGAGGAAGAAAGTACCCAAATGGATCACAAAGTAGAAGGGCAACAGAATTCGGTTATTGGAAGGCCACAGGAAAGGAACGTAACGTAAAGTCAAGTTCTAACATTATTGGTACAAAGAGGACACTTGTGTTCCACATAGGTCGTGCACCAAAAGGGGAAAGGACAGAATGGATTATGCACGAGTACTGCATAAATGATAAACCCCAGGTGACATATGTATATTCTTCTGGGAAATGGAAGATTAAATTAATTGCCGTTTCCTCACTCTGTCTTCCCATATAATTGCCTTCTCCTAAGTAATACTTTATTAGAAGCTTCATATCCCATCTAGTTTGTTACTTTAAAGTGAATGTTATCGGAAGTGAATATTTAGCCACAGACATCCGACTCAACCTGCTTGGTCATCTGGAATTGGTTCAAGATTATTTACTTGCTGCATATTTTAGTTATATTGAAAATAGTTTCTGATTACATCTTCACATTCACTTGTGCATTCCATATATATGCACATTCTGATTTCTTTTTTGCTTACATGTTCTGCCTGCTTCTATCTGCAGGATTCTATGGTTGTTTGCCGCCTCCGGAAGAACAGTGAGTTTTGTTTGAATGACACCACAAACCAAGGTTGTTCAAGTCGAACTCCTTTATCAACTATGCAAAATGATGGAAATGCCGTCTCTGAAATTGGTAATGACCAAGGGGATAAGGCAGTTGAATGCAATTCGAAGAAGTCTACTAGCAGTCATGATTCTCATTCTATTGAGCAAATTGATTCTGCATCCGACTCCTACCCAAAACCAGTAACAGATGCTATGCAGACAGACTCTAATGGGCACCAGAAGGTGGGTTTGTTTAATCTTATCCTTCTTTCTTTCTATTAATTTTTCTGTCATTGTCGTTGAGATTAACTCAGCAGCACCACCTGCAAGTTTACAAGCTAACATACGGAGAGTATCATTCAGTAAGAAAAGGAAAAAAAAATATAAATTAAACACCATATAGCGAGTTTCATGTTCCTTTATCTGGTCGTGCAACTTTTTAGTGCATTCATAAATTTAATGAGCTTGCCAATGGTCCCATACTAATAAATACAGCCAACGGCTGGTTTTGTGTCAGATGGTTGTTCCAGAGGGAGTTGTGTTTCAGGTAGTTATGACAGTACCAAAGCCGCTAAATTAGTGTCTTCTAATCCGTGAAACCGCTAAATTAGTCTCTTCTAATCCCTGAACTGACATGAAATTATTATTTAGCGGTTATGGGAAGGGATCTAAAGGATGGCGGTGACCAGTGACCGCCTGCAAGAAGAGTTCAGTCGTTTTATAATTAGTGATTAATCAAATGTCCTTATACTAAGAAGTGCTCAGTCGTCTTAGGGTTCTGAACAATACTTTGTCGTTCTGTTATTTACCACACTTATTCTTTGAGAAATTATCACGGGGTCCAAGAATCCATGCATAACTGATGGTGGTTTTGAACTCTATTTCCATATGGTTGTCCATTGGGGGTCCAGCTCATGAATCATGATCATTGTTAATTACAATTGCAGGGTTCTTATGATGAAGACTTGTATGCGGAGATACTGAACGATGATATAATCAAACTAGATGAATCTTCCGTGCCTGCTGCTCATATGATGCCAGTTGTTGCCAACAACTCAGATGCTGAACATCAATCTCAACAACATATGCAAGCCACTTTGTCGCAAGCAGTTCCTTTCCAAGGTACTGCAAACCGAAGAATCCATTTGAGAAAGAGAAAGGAAAAGTTTTGTGCAGAATCACAGAACTCTTCCACCTCAGAGCAATCACGAAAAGCTTTAGTGAATTGGATGGACGATCGACTTATGTTATTATATGTATTTTTTGTTTTTCTGGTACTGCTGGCTGTGTTTCTATCCAATTTTTGTTTTCCTGACGTTGCTGGCTCTGTTTCTGCTCGCTTTGGAAGGATCCTGGCAAGTCAAAAACATCACATGTAAGTATTTGCAAAGGCTTTCTGCCATAAACGCTAATAGTAGACTTCTTTTTCTGGACCGGGTTTTGATTGATCCGTGTTTACATTCGAGGAAAGCTTAACGATGGAAGGCTTCGGCCCTTTGATCCACGACGTTGGCAAGTCTTCCGTAAGGCCTTGCGCCTCTTTCTTCATTATGTTTTACTCCCTTACTCCTGTTGATTCCATTTCTCCATTTTTTGCGGGTTTTTGTCGTGCGATGATCCTCTCCTTAAATTAATTTCTGACTTGGGATCGTCTCGTTCCTCCTCTTCTCATTAGATTTGGCTCCTTTAACCTCTTGCGGATGCTGTGGCTTTCGTACATCATAATTAGGCATCGACAATGACACAACTAGACCGAAAAACTTGACCCCAAACGAACCACTGCAGAATTTTCCAACAACCTTTGGTGGAGAAGTCTAAACAAATTTTGAAACAAAAGAAATGTTGCAAGTGTACTGGTAGTCTCCATATTGTCTATTTTCCTTTTCAAATTTCGGTATGGAAAAAACTATAGGAAGAAGTTAAAAACCCTCATATGAACCTTTTTAGTTCTTTCAATACCTGAAAAATTTCCTTTATCTTCTGGTCCCTAATTCGAAATTTGGATGCTCAATTGTTAATGAACGCCAAGTAAAATAATTACCTATGTAAAGAAGGTTGCGGAGATTAACTTTTGTCCCTAGCTCGATCGAAAATTTGAACGGGAGCGCTAGAAAACTAGCGATCATTGAGGACCTCTAGGGTGTAAATGAGATAGAAAGTATGATAATGGGGTAAACTATAAAAAACAAAAAATAAGTTTCTGACTAGCATGTGGGACCATGATTTTTGGGCCTCCGCCATGTGGCACTAGGAGTGCCCGAAATGGCCAGTAATCTACTAATCTCCGAAGTGAGTGGCTCGGAGCGGATCAAGGTTTCGGACCTCACTCATCGGGCCATAATATCAGACAAGGCATTCCAATATCCTTGGATCAGTGGGTGGGGTCCGCCCCATCGAGGATGACCTACTTGTCCCTCTAGTAATCAAGTAATCAACTCCAGATTGCATCCCAATTAAGACAGTATCTTGGATTCAATATCACATATCTCTCATCACTAGTCCACTGCTTGAATGCAAAGAGTCTTTATCGACTTGATTGTTGGAGAATCCTTTGCCATGTTTGTTCGTTTAAATATGTTTTAAATGAAAGGACTTGATAAAACAAGTCACACTTTTAGTATTGGATGTAAATCTAAATTTAATCCAATGCTAATGGATTGTTTAAGAAGGAATTCTTTTGTGTATGTTCGTTTAAATAAATTATGTTATCTAGAATTGTTGATTGTCCAAAACTGTTGAGTCATCAACAATAAGCTAATGGATCTTAAAGATTGTCGATCGATCAAAGATAAGTTAATGGGACCGATATGCATTTAAATCAAGAAAATCTAAATGTTATGTTTTTCTTAAAGTTTCGAATGAATACTTAGTTACAACAAGGTCAGCGGGAGTAATGTCAAATTTTTGAGAAACAAAATTTTAAAATGAAGTGTATTTGATAGACTTAGTGAATACAATTGTTACTCAAAATGGCAAAAGGTGACATAGTCAATTTTCAAAGTATAGACTTAAAATTAGACTTGACATAAATGAAGTCAATTGAGATAGACTTAGTGATACAGTTAGGCTATATCAAGTATGTTATATAAGGTAACAAACCTCAAGTGTTGAAGATTTGTGAAAGCATTTCCATATATGATAGAAAACTACTTTCATGATCCTTATAAAGAATATGTCACAAAATAACAATAGTACACATGTATGAACTTGTGATGTGTTATCCAAAAGTGAATGACCCTCATGGATATCTCTTTGGCGTATTACTAAAGCCCAGAATCAGAACTAGGACAACCGATTGAGTATAGCTTTTGAGAAAGGAATGTCAGAGTGAGACTCTAGAAGTGTGAATTTATTTAGGTAATAAACCCAAGTGATTATAATCCTGATGAAGTAATAATCATAGGAATGTATTGTAAGTATGATACTACAATGGTCTCAAGGTTGAAGCAAAGTTTGTATAAAGTATACAAATGAAACATATATCGATATTTTAAGGTTTTGGAAACTACTTCAAAAGGTGTTTCGAATATACAAAGTTCATCCTGAACCAATGATTGAATCCAAATCATAAGTCGTTAGTAGGACAAGGTGATGTAATGGGGTGATAGCTCAAGCCATGGAGTCAATGTCTCGTCTAAGTATTTAAACACAAGGAAGAGACAACATTATATGTTTTGAAACATTTAATAGTAAAACTTTTTCTAAGCTAAAAGGATTAATACATAACCTAGTTAACTGACAAGCTCAAGTTCACTCGATTAGCATCTATGAGATGCACAAGTGATTGACTTTAGTGCAAGTGGGAGATTGTTGGAGATATGTCCTAAAAGTCAATCTTAAGAACAAACCTTTTAGGATAATGCCTGAATGGATAGTTAAGTCTAATATAACAAATAAGCAAAGTCACTCCTTAAGACTATCTCAATAAACGATATACGTCCAAATAATGAATCCATGGATGAATTGATGGAAGAAGTAATCTAAAGATGTTAGACTACATAGACCTTCTTTACATAACCAAAATGTCCAAAAGGTTCCTAGTCATAGGATTGTCAGAGGGACGCTGACAATCTAGATAGATTAGTACGTACGATGTCTGCTTCAATAGGAAGGATGGAAACTCTCAAGCCATTCGCGGAGGGACACTATGACTAGTATGTAGGTGCTTGTTAAGGGAATTAGTCCACTGAATGCAATCAAAAGAGAGCACTTGCTACTCAAATGTCAAGCAAGTAACTCTACTAGTTCAAATAATGTAAGTAGTCCTTTAACCTAAGACATCATAGTTATCTTGGGGATACGTTGTTGATCATTTGACAATGAGACGTGACCACATCTCATCTTGGATGTGTTCTATGCATTCTTGGGGGTCAACGATTCATTCTCATAAGCATGTAAATGTTCAATAAGGAATCTCTAATCCTCAATATAAGAGGATTTTCATTCTAAGATATAATTTGGGAATCTTCAGCTGAAGTATTGAGCTTAATGTAGGAAGACATTCCTATATAACCCAATGGAGTCATATAAGATGGTATAATCACATTAGGGGTTTGACATAAAGTATCCATACCCTGGTAATGCGATTGAGAGCATTGAATTAGAGAAGGATTGAATTACATTGTAATTCCAACTGAATAAGTCCTTCGACCAAATTCTACATTAACTTGGATAACCATGATATATCAGATGACACTCCTGGCTTGTGGGTCCTTCTAGAAGATTAGATAAGTAGACATCAAAGTAGAAAGAGAATTAAAAGTAAGTTTTAATTTACTAAGTGATTGTATAAGTACTAATCAATTGGATTGATACCAATCACCTCACCGCCTCGCTAATTAGAACCTAAAGTTATTGTACACCGACACTTTTGTCATGAGATAACAAAAGGATGATGGAATTAATTAATTAGATTAATTAAGTGACATAATTAATTTGAAAGTCTAAATTAATCATTGAAGTGATGAAACTTCGCTTTCCTTTAAAAAGGGTGTTTAGTGAAAAAGTTTCATTAGGGTTTTTGTGTGAGCATCTTGCTTCAAAAGAAACAAAACAACTTTCTTTCCTCTCACCAAAATCGACCACCATAAGGAGAAGGGTGCTAGCTTTCTCTTCTCTCTTTGGCCATTCTGTCATCCATTTCATTACACTAGCGAGTGTTGATCTTTAGAAGTCCTCAACGTTGGAGGCTTAAGAAGAATCAAAGAAGTTCCAAATCTTCAAGTGGATGAAGCAAAGAGGTGGGCTAGGCTCAAGGAGTTCCAAAATGATAGGTCTTGGAGGTGGTCACTTATTGGACTCAAGTCAAGATCCAAAGGTATAACACACAAATCCTTCACCTTGGTTTTGACTATGATTCTTTGATGCATCAACTATGAACGTATGCTTGTTGAAGGGGATTTGCATGACTTTAGCTTTGATTATTATGCTTTTGTTGCTTACGTTTACAAATTTTGAATTGTATATGCATGTTAGTCACTAGAAATCCCATAAAAATCTCCATATTTCCCTTCATTTGTGGAGAGGTAAGGCGAGTCTTGGTAAGTTGACTAGGATTGTGACCAATGCTAAATGTGGCATGAGGAAGGGCTAGCCAGGTTTAATGGATTGGTTCTGAAGAGAATGGGTTGGATGTGGTGAATAAGACGAAGGATGCGACTCCGAGCCACATATGAAGCATGAGTGGTGACATCTAGGGAGGCGAAAGCCGGTTGCGAAGTGGGAAGCGCCTGCAAAATGATGGCTTTGAAAGGAATGGTATTAACAATAGTTATAAAGGTGGACCATATGGGTGAACTAGAGGGAGAGACATGAGGAGCAGTAAGAAGGAAGGTGGTTTCGTCAAACTTAACAAGACCAGAGACAAATATATAATTAGAGGAAAGATAGAGAAATAAACATTAATAAGAACTATGAGTGGAAGAGTAACTAAGAAAAAGGCAAGGATGGGACTGAGAAAGATGTTTGTTGGAATTGTAGGGTTGTAACCAAGGGAAACATAGACAACCAAAGGCGTAAAGTTTAGCATAGTTAGGGTTATCACCAAAGAGAGCTGTGTATGGATATATGTTATGAAGAATAGGTGTGGGCATCCTATTAATAAGATTATAAATAAGCATTGCATGCATATGACCAATAATTGAGGGGTAAAGGGGCATGATGAAGAAGAGTTACCCGATTTCAACAACATGTCGGGGCAATGTTTTGCACCAGCATGTTTAGGAGTATGTGGTGGGGTGGTGAGATGAGTAATGATCCACAAGAGCCTTAAAGGTTGTGATAATAGAGAAGACATAAGATTTACGTTTAATGAAAAAGCCAAGTGTATAGTGATCAACAAAGATAACATAATAGGAAAAACTATCAATAAACGATTATGGGCAGGACCCCAAACATCACTATAAAAGAATTCAAGAAGACGCTTACTATACCAAGAGAAGAAATTCGAAAAGGGAGCTTATGACTTTTATTGCATGACAAAAAGTACAAACAGAAGGATGTCCGATGGGTTGGGTGACCAAGCCAACGACACCATAGGTTGGAAGAGTCCACCATACCCACCAAAGCTTGCGGTGGAGGCTGAGACATGGGCATCGAGGGGGACCATTCATATGTATCACCTTTATTCGTGCCTCAAAAGAGCACCACCCTACTGTTTAGATCCTTGATAAGAAAGAAACCATGAAAAAATTGTGTGGAAGTATTGTTTTTATTAGGAAAATGTATTTTCATTTCACAAATGAAATAAAGTTACACTTTGGGTATATATACAAGCTATAAAAGCCAATTGTACAATAACAACTTTCTAACTAAAGGAAATCTTATCATAGAGAAAAAAATAATCAAGGAAATTATGGAGGTGACACGTGGACTTTTGGGTGAAAATGACGAAATTACTTTCGAAACACACCGGGATTCCCATGCGCTTGTAACGGACAATAACAGCTCAATCAAGGAAGAGTTAAAGGTGATGAAAATGGTATTTATTCAAATCCCTTTCATCATTCCTCATCAAATCTTCACTCAAAAGGTAACTCCCAATTTTCCTATTCAAATTAGGATTAATTGCCAAGTTAATTGCAAGATATCTTGCAATTATACTCATAAATCCACCATATATGGCCGGTCCCTATTCTCCAAATAGGGCTGGCCACTCAGTTATAAATAGCCATATTCTCCCACTAAAATGCTAAGCCATTCTCTACCCATAAATTCCGAAACACATTCTCTTTCAAATTCTAACTTTGGCATCAAAGATTCTTCGGCCAAAGCCCTCCATTCATTGTGGGCACGTGAGGCTTTTGGCCTTAATCTTAGGTGTTATTATTTTGCAGGTGCATTTTCATCAAAAGAGAAGGCGGCATAAATTTGCATCCATAAATTGGTGCTTTCATTGAGAGACTTAATTCACACGCTTGAAGAAGACTCTCGCATTCAAAGTTTCTGATTTCTCGTTCATTTGTAGATTTTTCGTATATTGTTATTCCTAGAATTTTCTTTTTCTAAAATTCTTTGAATAAACGTAAAAGAAAAGTACAATGACTAGAAATTCGGAAACCACGATGAATAGAACTTTCTACATTCAAGGGTTTGGACCAAGTGATGGAGATCATGGCGTAACCCTATCACGACGATCCACGAGGCTCAGCACGACGACGAGTGGAGTAGCACCACCCCTACGGGGCACCATCGTGGCAGCCACCACGGTAGCAACCATGGTGAGCCCACTACCTAAGGTGAGCAGGCCACCTTACAGCAGTAGGCCCATGCCCACGCCATAAGGCAGCCAGCCCAACGCAAGGCAACCCACATTCAATAGGCCTAAGCAGCTGCAGCAATTGGAGCAACCCAACACTCGTGGGCCCAATGCTAGTGGAGGTGTTGTATGCCAGAAATGATGATATACAAGTGCAATTTTCTTCCAATTATTCAATTGTATCTCTTTGTTAAGTAGTAGATCATGTAACTCATCAATTGTCATGGAACTGAGACAAAATTGAATTGCATCCACAAAAGGATGAAAGTCTAGAAGTAATTTGTGGAGAGTAACTAAGATCAATTCAGAATCTTTGACTGGAGCTCCAACATTAGCAAGAGCATCAGCTATTTCCTCAATGTGTTGAAGATATTGAGCAGCAGTTAGATCACCTTTGGTTAGACTGCGAAGAAGAGATCAAAGTTCGTGGATATGAGATTGTGAAGTGGCTGCAAGATATGATTCCAATTTAGCCCAAAGTTCTCGAGTTGAGCTTACTTCAACAATATATGAAATTAAGGATTTAGAAAGAGTTGAGTTGATGCAGATAGAATGTTTTGATCATTCTCAAACCGAGCAACATATATCGGATTCAGATTGCAATTGCCAGAAGAATTAGTAAGAAATTGAGGCAGTGCTGGTGAGGATCCATCAATCAGACTGGTAAGATTATATCGACAAAAAATTGGAACGAAGAGAGCACTCCATGCTAGGTAATTGGTAGTGGTGAGCGTAATTGGAACCATAGATCTGATGTTCTGAATTGTAATGGGGGCAGAAATCGAAAAACTAGGGTTTGAGGGTACAGTCGGAGGAAGAACCTGAGAAGCTGATTCCGATGAAAAAGAAGTAGATGTCACCATAGCCAGAGATGAAGACTTGAGAAAGCAAAGAAGCGATCAAGATCGAAGAGATAATCGATCTATCTAAGAGAATCGAAGGATTGAGTAGCACGTAAAGAGAAGCGGGATAACTTGGATTGAAGAGAGAGGTCGTGAGACTTAGGTGGGTGATACCATATTAGGAAAATGTATTTTCATGTCACAAATAAAATAAAGTTACACTTTTGGTATATGCACAAGCCATAAAAGCCAGTTGTACAATAGCAACTTTCTAACTAAAGGAAATCTTATCATAACAAACTAATAGTTTCATTAACCTCCAAGTATTATCTCTAGAGGATGAATCTACAATGTTGCCCTTAATAGTTTTGCTTATTAAACTAAGCTTTGAAATTAAATAACGGTTAACGGATGGAACACAAAACATCATTTAAATGAAATGGGGTGAGGGAAGAGGGGAGTGATATGGAGCCAACGTGTGCATGCGCAAACCTGTACCATTACCAATAATAATCTCATCTAGGCCATCATAAGAAGTGAAAGATGAGAGATTGCAAGGATTATAAGTGACATGATGAGAGGCACTCGAATCTAGTAGCCAAGTGAGAGTTTTTAACGAATAAGTTATAGTATGGTGAGTTATTGGCTGGTTGGGATAGCCAAAAAGATGAGGGGCAACATTTCCCACTGTGCACTTGAGTACCACACCATTGACAAATACCACACGATAGCATGTTCTAGAACGCCGATTAGTGTTATGATTGTTAAAGTTAGTCGTGAACCAGAAGAGTCATGGTGTTGAATGGTGGAAAGAGTACCACTGTGATAATTGTTGTTGTAGTGGTGGAACTGCTAGTTAGAGGTTTGTGGAATGCAGAAGCCATGAGTGGAGGAGAGAGAATTCTGAGCAACATGAGCAGTCACAATGGAGGTGTAATCTAGTTTGATAAGGGCCTCAAGTTTAACTAGTTTGTCATAAAGGTTCTCGAATGAGAATGAGCAATCATGAGCATGAACAATAACATAGTTTCCTTGAATTTAGTGCCAACACCACTGAAGATGTGAAGAACAACATTATCATCATAGAAAGAAACATCAATGAGAGCAAGCTCATCTATGATGACTTTGACAACCTGTAAAAATTCAGTCACAGACTGTGTGTCACGCCACATGAGCGTGATGTGCTCTTTAAGGGCTAGAACACAAGCACAACCTTGTTGGCATAGAGCTCAGCTTGTCCCAAGCCTTCTTCAAGGTTTTGGCAAATGCAATAAGTGTGATGACTTGGTTAGAGACAAAGATTAGAATAATGATAGGGATTTTATCACAACTGCAAATGGGTTAAAAACTCCTATATTACTTGCTAGAGTGACAAGGATATTGTAGTATAAATGGTTCTCACAAAGTCGTTCTCCACAGGGATTATTTAATAAATCGAAGCAAATCAAATTCCAACTAATTATTGTAAAGCAAAAAGTTGAGATGATTAATTTTTATGACCTAATTTAATAAAACGAATTTAATTAATAAAAGAAACTAATATGCAATATTAAAGATGAAGAAAAAGGAAACAGTTTTGTAGAAATCAAATTAAAGAAAGCACTAGCGCCGTCACCATAACAACCCTATATAGTTCTATCAAATACTTATGACTTATACATGCATATTTCGAAGGTTAGGTTTTCCTAATATATGCCTACTTGGACCCCCAGCATAAAGCGTATATCAAACATGCAATCCATCTGTGGTATTCAGATCAAATCTAAACATGCATGACTCAATAAATTTTTGTGAAACCTTTTGAAAAACCGTGCAACCCTTAAGACGTGGTATTCATCCTAAGTGAACTTGCATGATAGGAGCATATTTATGCTACTTAGGTATGTTGTTTCCTTGCATTTAGATAATTAATTACTACTTATTATAGTCTTTTAAGCTATTTTCGAATGTTTGTATGTCCTAATGGCAAAAGGAGTAAGAAAGTGCATTTTGGAGCCATTTGGAGCAGTTTTGGGCATGGATTGGATAGCTTAACTATGGAGCAAAATGGATGGACGAAATTGAAGTGAAGAAGGGCTAGGAAATGCTACAAATCTGGAGAAAGAAGTTCAAATACAAAGAAGATAAGGAAAGAGCAAGAAATAAGGAACATTATCCAACCTTATCTTATCCTATCCTAACCAACCTTATCCTTTCCTAAATCTAGCATTTTCCTATCTTATCTTATCCAAATCAGTTTGTGCCTTAATTCTAGCTATTTAGAAGGGATTAGTTATACATTTAAACACATAATTCAGATTCTAGAAGCCTAATCCCTTTGTGTGCCGCATATAGGCCATTCCTTGGAGGTTTAGGAGTTGTAATCCCTTTTCTACACCTATGTCGTGAGTCCTTGTCCATTTAGGTCCTGAAATCTGCCCTAAAACATCCTTTCTAGAAGCCCTATCTTCCTCCTAAAAAGTGAAGGAAGATTTGTGAAAAACATGTTCATTTAAGCAACATCAATAGCATGCAATTAACAATTAAAGGCGGAATCATGCTTGTATGCACTTAAAACAAAACATTTACCCATGAAATTCAAAGCCTAGTAGATAGGTGAACCAAGACTCAACTCAAAACAAAGTGAGTTGAGAAATCAATACCTTTGTAGATTCCTCTTTGCATAAGCAAAGGCTAATCACCCAAAGAGAGGGCCTTCATTCCTTGCATCTTAGATCCATGGATTTGGATGGATGAAAAGGTTTCTCCAAGTTCCCAAAATTGAGAACCTCTAATGATTCATCACCAAGGCATAATGAAGAAGAAATGAGTGACCTTGGAGGAGTTTGATTGCTAGATGATCCCTCCAAGGTGGCCGAAATTTTAGAGAGAAAGGAGAGCTTGTGTTCCCATCCTTTCCCCAAAAATAACCCTTAGTAAATTTTAGGCTATAAAGTCCTTTATATAGTCCCTTCCAATAAGTGACCTAATGGACCAAAAGCCCTATTCTTTTACACATGGCCGGCCTATAGGTTTATTGGGCTTTCAAGCCCTTTGTTTATTCAAGTTGTCATACAACTTGAGTTAATGGGCTTGACATTCAAATCCCATTGGGCCTTGCGGCCCAAAACTAACCCGAGGTCTTTAACGAACTTATTCGTTTGATTAATTAACATATTAATTAATCCTAGCCTTAGATAAATAATTAAACCATTTAATTATTCTTACTCATCTCCGTTGTTTCTTCAAACTCTACCTTACTCGGTGAACGATCCATTAGGTTCCTTTTAGCGAGGCAGTGGGCGATTAAAACTCTTTCTAATCGATTGTGAATTGAAACTTACTTTCAATTCTCCCGTTAGTGATAATACACTTTTAGGGCTTCCACAAACCATGGTTGACGCCTAGCAACATGTCATGGTTACCCAAGCTAATCAGAAGAGGTGGTGAACCTATTCAGTTTTAGGATTACAAATGCAATACGGTCTTTCTCTAATACAATACTCTCGACCACATTGTTTGGATTGATAGTTTATTCATGTCTACTATCCAATGTGAGTCTTGTGCTTATATGATTACTTTGAACGTGATTTGGAACACATTCCTAAATCTCATTCATACTTTGGCCAAAGATTCAAAATCATATCATAGAGTATTCTCCCTCAAACAGTTTGAAGGTTAGAGATCCCTTGTTGCGCATTCACTTGCCTCCATGGCTAAGTGGCTTAACCCCAACGATGCCATGGACACCCTCATGATGGAGTGACTTTGACATAATCAAAGATTAAGGACCTAACCATAAGACAACTGTGATGCCTCAGGTCAAAAGACTAATTTGCATTATCCCAACCATGAGTTCTCATGTGACATGAATATGAGAACTCTTCGTTGATCGTGTTCAGTGAACTCATTCTCTATTGAGCACCTACGTACTTGTCTTGATGTCACACACACCAATGACTCGAGACTAGTCACTCTCCCTGAGAGAAGACATAGCACGTACTGATCTTAACGGACTGTCAATGCCCAATTGACAATCCTATGATCAGGAACGTTTAGATCGCATTCTTCCAATCACATATTCCTTGGACTTATCGTTTAAGCATATAACATTTATATGAGACGACTCAAACAATAATGTTTGCCCTTAATATTAAACTAGATTAGTTTAACATATGAAATGTCCATAAAGTATCATCATATGATTGGTTTTAGGGCACATTTCCAACAAAAAGGTGCTGCACCTATCCCTCTAGAAACCCCAAATCCTTGCTGTGTATATCCTATCCCATTCCCCTTTGGTTTCTACCAAACCTTAACCTTTTTCCCTTAGGATTGTGCAATCCTTTTCCTTCAGAAATTGTGCAAAACCTAGCCTATAAATTCAAGCTTATGCCACACTATTCAAACCATCCATTCACTCATTCATTCATTCATACTTTCAGCCATCAAACACCATAAATTCACACCACATCACCCTAGTGCCGCAAGCAAGGAAGGAAGGAGAAAAAGACTTGTGCAATCTGCCATCCAAGGGAGTGCCATGCATGCCATTGGAGTGTGGAGCATTTCTTGGTTCTTTCTATCCTTAGTTTTAGTTCAATGTTTATGTTAATTTGGTTTTCAATTATGATGAACATGTGGAACTAATTTCTTTTTAGTTAGAGGTGAATTCAAAGCCATGATTATATGTTTTATATGAATTGATTGCATCCAGTTATTGTTTCTTAAGCCTTGAATTATCTAAGTTATTAAAACTTGTTTATGTGTGTTGGTTGAGGGTCGACACTTAATTTGCATGCATGAATTTGATGCTAGAGTATAAGGGAGTTTCACATAATAGTTATTCACTTATATTCACAAGTAGTGGAGGTTGCTAGTTACAATCGTGTTAAGTAAATCCTTGGTATGAGTCTCATGCGTTTCATAGTGATGAATGCCTTGTCAATGCTTATGATTTTCACAAAACTTAATGACTTTTGATATGTATCTTTATTATGCGTTTCATATAAAGAACTTGAGAAAGATAATTTGGTTGTAATGCGTATTCATTCAATTCAATGGAATAAGGAAAATCTGATGGTTAGTTGTGCGATGCAACTAACTTGGGGCATTGTCATTCATAGTCTAAAGGAATAATAACTGGAAATTGGTGTGTATGCATATATCATGTGTGGAGAAGGACCCTCTAACTAGCCTTTCACCCATTTAATTCACCCAAATTCGTTTTTACAAAGTGTTTTATACAAAGCTTCTGTTTTAAGTTTTAAATTCGTCAAAAACAATCCCCCTTTCATTTAGTCTTGTTATTTGAGTCAAAATCTGTTTTCTTTTAGTCTTTTGAGTCAAGTTAAGTTTTATTTTCGCCAAAATCACTTGTTAGGTCTAGAATTGAGTCTTTTTGAGTGTTTGTTGCTGTTTTAAGTGTTTTAAGTTAGTTTTGTGTCTATAGAGTCTAGTTTAGTGTTTTTGAGTCTTAATTATGTTGATTAGCATCCCTAGTTAATCCCTGGTCTAGAACGATCCCTACTTGCATATATACTACAATTGTCACAAATAGGGTTGAATCACTCCAAAATTCATCCGTTTGATCATGTTTTGCTCTAGAAGAAGTCGGAAATCCTAAATATAAATCAAAGTATAAAAATTCTACCAAAATAATTACCAAAACATACTAAGAATATGGTAAAATATATAATATGAAATTGACTCATCAAATAACATGTAAAAGAAGTTGATATTGTCGAACCGAAAAGGTATGAGGCACAATGAAGGAGTCATTAGGACAAAAAACAAGAAAAGATTAACAAAGTTCCCCCTCCTTTGTGAGTCTTCCCCTCCTCTGTGAGCTCCTCTGATTTTCCTTTTTTCGGTGGCTGATGCGAGATTTATACACACACAAATTAAACCCTCTTTTTGACAATTGTAGTATGGATGTAAGTAGGGATCGTTCTGGACCGGGGATTAGGAGGGATTGCTAAAACCTTGGAAACTGACTCAAAAACGTAAAAACAAGATAAAACACTAAACTAGACTCAAAGAATGCAAAACTAAAATTTAAAACATTAAGACAAACCAAAAGACTCAAAACTAATTTTTGGACGAATTTAAGATTATGGCTTGATTCAAAATACTTTAAAACACAAACTAAACAGATTCTAAGCACTAAAGAACAAGAAAGTAAAGGGGGGGGGGGAAAGTTTTGATTTGAAGAAAATTGAAATAACAAAACAAGTTAATAAACTGAGCAGAATGTAAATATGAAATTGTGATGGAATGAATGGAATGAAGGCTAGCTAAGGGGTTCTTCTCCACACATGTTATACTTGCATACAAGATTGATTCTCAGTTGGTCTTTCGATAAATTATGAAACTCAAACGAAAGTTAATCAATTCATATTGCAAATATAAACATAGTTTCGAATCACCCCCTACCTAAAGGGGGTTTAGTTCCTCATAACTTTGAAATCAAAGAAACACCTAAACATTCCAACAACTCAAACTTGAATTGTATGAACGTTTAAGCACTCTTCTCTTCCATACACACAAAACAAAGAGAATTAAAATGAAACTTTGAAATCAAAGAAACACCTAAACATTCCAACAACTCAAACTTGAATTGTATGAACGTTTAGGCACTCTTCTCTTCCTCGTTGTTGTAGCACAAGGTTTAAGGATAGGTTGTGCGATGGTATGAAGTGTTTTGGAGGGATGGGAAGTGGTTGGATAGTGGCTGCAATGGAGGAGAAAAACTGCACAGAAAATGGGAGGATATGCACGGTAAAGGGCTTGGGAAATGGTGTGTTTGTGGTGTGTTTGTGTATGAAAAATGAGGAATTGCTTGAATGATAAGAATGCAAGGTATTTATAGGAGTAGTGGAGGGAACATATGGATGCAATGCATGTGATAAAAGACTAGGAAAATGGGTGGAAAGCTGGAATTTCACAAAGGGGGCCAAAGGGAACCCACGGCAAAGGATGGTGCATGTGTTTGGGAAGCTTTCTTGCTCATTTTCTGGATGCAATGATGAAAAGTTTAATAAATAATGCATGTAGGTAGCTGAAATGATGAAGAATGAGTGGTGGAAATGCAAGGTGAATGAATAATGAATGCATGTGTTGATGAAATTACATTTGGAAAGCTGAAATGTGGAGGGGATGCACGGCATGGATGTTTTGGTGTGTGAATGGCTGATTTGTTTGTTGGTTAAAGATGCATGTGGATGAATTATATAATGGGAAAGTATGTGATTGACAACTAGGATGGATGGTGGCTGCAATGATGAAGTGTGATGGTTGAAAATGGCAAGGGAAATGCATGTGTTTGGACGGCAAGGATGATGTTTTGTGCATGTGGCTGCAATGGTGTGTAATGATGGAGGAATAAGTGCATGTGGTTGAATTGGTGGTGAATGTGCATGACAAAGAATGGATTTGGCTGCAATGGTGTGTAATTGGGCTAGGGTTTAAGTGCATGAAATGGACCCAAATTGCTCCCCCTTGCATGGCAAGGAATGGTGTTTGTGTTAAGCCCATGGCAATGTGATTGTAATTGGGTTAGGGCCATTGTTTTGTGTCCTCAAGTGCATACAAGGCCTTCAATTTCATCTAACACTTGGGCTCCAAGAATAAGCTATCCATCCTTAGCCCAATAATGCTCCAAAAAGGCCCCAAAACACTCCACAATGCATCCTTTCGTCAAACACGTTTTATAATCCTGAAAACACACAAAAGAAGCATAAAGAACTAAAATAACTAAAGAAACATAACGTAAATGTACGAGAACAAGCTAAGTGAGTCGCCTAAATATGCTCCTATCAAACTCCCCCACACTTAACTTTTGCTAGTCCTCGAGCAAAACAGAATAAAAACAAATAAACAAAACGACACTAAACACGTAAAACACAACCTAAACCTTCCAACAACCATCTTAGGGATTTCCAATGCACATGACATGTTAAAAATCATCATTCCCACAGATTTTAGTCATCTTCACACTTAAGTACATTCTTAATCAGAGTCACCACATACTATTTCACAATTAAGCATTTAAAACCATATTTTGAATGTAGTAACATGCCTTAGAGAATTTGCTCAATTCCTCACAAGATATGCACTCAATTTCACTCAGATTTTCTGACTACACACCCTACACTAAGTATATGTGAGAAGATTGATGTAAAAATGAAAACGAACACTCACATATATGTATCACAAAGAACGCAATTTCTGGAGTTAATAAGCATGTTTAGATATGATCTCATGAATGGAATGCTATTACTTAGACGCGAGAACCAGTGACACCATATGCTCATACCAAATTCAAACTCCACAATTGAAATGCACAACACTCAAGATAGAAGTCAAGGGTTGTAACGGGGCTTGGGATATTGGCTCACAAGGAAAGGTAGGGATAAACAAAAGTTCTTTAAACAATAGCAAGCAAAGTAATGAAATTAAGGCTTAGAATTCACTTGGCATGCAGAAATCAACTTTTAGACATAAGGGGGAGATTCAACAACTCTTAGGGCCTAATTTATTGTTTTGGGCCCTTACTTCAACCAACAATACTTTTCAACTCTTTTTTTTTTTTTTTTTTTTTTTTTTTTTTCTGGCCGTGCCTATGGCACATCAACTCACATACACACTCTTTCCCCCACACTTTGTTTCTGCAATACCTTAATCAAAAGGAATTCATTGCTTACTATGCTTCAAGAACAAGGGTAAGGACGGTCATATTCTAGGTTAGGTGAGGATAAAGTGGGTTGACAAAGAATAAAGGCTAAACAAAGCTCACCGGGGGTAAAACTTACAACATATACGAAATATGGGAAGTGAGTCTATTTGGCTATGGTGGCAACTACACAACTTCATCTTGATATATGTTATGCAAATCAATAACATGCTTTGAATGAAATGGGCATGAGTTCTAGCATTTGGAACTATATGATGAAACGCCTTCTAAGTAGTAACCAAGCAAAGAATAATGAGATCATGCAACAACTTTGGAAAACAAGAAATCACAGATTATACTCTCCAAAGAATGTTATAGGCTCAAGTTTCTCAGGGTTGTAGCGTTTGTTTGAGTTCCTTCCTTCAAGCATGTTACATAACTAATTTTTTTCTTTTATGATTGCATGTGAAGTCATACATTATAACGATAACCAAGCATATACCAAGAGTAAATCAAACTTTTCTCCATGTTTCTAACTCTTTTTAACAGTCATGCAATTAGAAACCAAATCCTTATCAATGTGTTGGAAGGTGACCTACGACACAAAAACGACTCAAAACACTCTTTTTAGGCTTTTCAAAACATGTTTTTCAAATTTTTATGTGATTTTCGAATTTTTAAGTCAAAACACACTAAACACACTTAAAAACAGCAAGAAACAACATTTGAAGTTATGGTGGAAAAAAAAACCCTACGAATTTGCATCAAAACACTTTAGTAACTCCCCCACACTTAAATCAAACATTGTCCTCAATGTTAAAAACCACACTAAACACAAACAAACATATAAACAGCAATTAAACATACTAAACATGGCAGAATGTATCTAACAAAAAGAAGAGTTTAGAAATGCAAATCTGGTTGTGGAGTGTTCGTTCCATCTTCTCCTTGGTGATTGCAGTGAGGCTTGGATCTTTGTGATTCCACAGGCTTACTCTTGAACTGCGCTGCTCCCATCGTTGATTTTCCTTTGTGCTACTCTTGAACTGGGTAGCAGGTTTCCTTTGGTCTCCCCCGAAGGTCTGAGCTTCCTCCTTTTATCTGTTTCTTTGTTCAATCTCTCCAATTCGTATTGAAGAGGGTTAGAGGATAGCTCAGCAAAGCTAGGTAAGCAACCAGGGAATAGAGTCCAGATAGACTCCAAGTGTCGGCTGATTGCTTCTTTCACTTTGCCATGCTAGTAATATTAAGGACAAAGGAAAAGACAGGGAAAGAGCATGATATGAGATACCTTTGCTTTTGCCCTTGATGATATGAGATACCTTTGCTTTTGAAGAAGCGGTGAATGAATCAGCACATGTATTTGTTGTGCTGCTTCCTCCTGGATCATCTGTACTCCAGGCATCTGGTATCATCTTTAGGGAAGAAGAAAGAATGGAGTATCTCGAAAGGCTTTGCTGGGAGTGCACCCTCAGAGGTGAGAAATAGTTGGGCATTTTCTTCAGTTCTGTCTTTGCCAAAAAAATGAAGGTCGACATATATAGGGAATTCAATAGCAAGTGGTGATACTGTGCTTTTACCGTTGTCGACAAACATTTTGATCCCGCAAATCCGGCTTTTTGGAATAGTGACGACTCTTCGATTTTTGAAGACGCCTCTTCGATAAAGCTGCACGCGTTTTCTGAAAAGCAAATAAAGCGTCGCCGAACTTTGCGCTTGTCGGCTAAAGACGTGTAGTTGCGATGATGGCCTCCACGTGTTGAACGCGTTTTCTGAAAAGCCAAGGCTTTTTGAATCAGTGGACGCGTTGCCTTGGTTTTTTATAGAGCTATCGATCACCGTCAACTCACACACTCTGAAGATTTTCCATTCTTGAAACTCGTCTCCGGCCCTTTGAAAATCTACTCCGTCCACCTCTTCTCTTTTAGCTTCGTGAACAATGGCTAGCTCATCCAACCCATCAAACCTTTGCTTAGATTTGAGTCTAAGCAGTGATCCGGTCGCGTCTCATCAGGGTAAGGTATGGTGCCCGTCTTTCTTATTTTCCCATGGCCCTCTTACAGATGAGGACTCTGTGATGACGGATCCCACAACAGCTACGATAGTGGCTCGGAACCTCCTCACTCCCAAAGACAGTCAGCTGCTTTCAGGACGGTCCGATGAGTTGGCCGTTCAAGAATCCCTGGCTCTGAGTGTTCAGTGCACTGGCTCTGTGTCCAACATGGGCCAACGCCTCCTTGCTCGCTCCCGTCAGGTTGAATCTTTGATGGCGGAGGTGGAGAACCTGAAACAAGAGATCAAACAACTTAAGTACGAGAATAGAACTTTGCATGTGCTTGCCAATAACTATTCGTCGGGCATGAAGAGGAAGCTTGATGAGATGCAAGAATCTCAAGGTCGGATGCAAAGTGACCGTCAACGGCTTGCGTCTTTCTTCCAGGGGCACCTCTTTCCTGGGTCATCCAGCGTTCCACCAAGTATTGGGGCCTGGAATGCTCAATATCCTATGCCTCCCGCTCCTATGCCTCTTGCTCCGATGCCTCCTGCTTCGATGCCTCCTGCTTCGATGCCTTCTGCTTCTAGAGTTTTGCCTCGTGGTGGGTCTTCACGCAAACAAAAACAAAAACAACCTTTGTGAAGCTCCATTTGTTAGATACATTTGTAATTTCTCAAAAATTAATGAACAAGCTCTTTTTTTTTTTTTTTTTTTTTTTTTTTTTTTTTTTTTTTTTTTGAATTACAATCACTCGGAAATCAATGAACAAGGTTTATTCACTGTATTGGGTTGCCTCCCCAGTAGCGCTTTCTTTTACGTCTTGCAGCCGGACGGTACCTCCGTTTAAGCTTGACTAGGTTCCACGGCATGGAGGGGTACCTCCTCCACGACATGCTCCTCAAACGTCTCGTAATAGGGCTTCAATCGATGCCCATTCACTTTGAATTCTTGCTGCGTCCTTGAACTTTTGATTTGCACTGCACCATGAGAGAAAACATTAGTGACAATAAAAGGGCCAACCCACTTTGAACGTAACTTACCGGGGAATAATCGAAGACGAGAATTGAATAACAACACTTTCTGCCCAATTGAGAAGGTTTTGCCTCTAATCATCTTGTCATGGACGGCCTTGGTCTTCTCCTTGTAAATCCGGGCATTCTCATACGCTTCATGCCTAATCTCTTCAAGCTCGCTCAATTGTAGCTTCCTATGGTTTCCAGCCGCGTCCACATCCATATTGAAGGTCTTGACCGCCCAATGTGCCTTGTGCTCAAGCTCTACGGGTAGATGGCACGGCTTGCCATAGACTAGCCGAAATGGGGACATACCAATGGGCGTTTTGTACGCCGTTCGATAGGCCCATAGTGCATCCTCCAAGCGCAAGCTCCAATCTTTTCTATTCGGCCCAACGGTCTTTTCCAGGATTTGCTTGATTTCTCGATTTGAAACTTCGGCTTGGCCACTGGTTTGGGGGTGATAAGGTGTGGAAACCTTATGCATCACGTTGTACTTCTTGAGCAATGCTATAATGGTGCGGTTGCAAAAATGAGTCCCACCATCGCTTATGAGCACTCGAGGCATCCCAAATCTAGAGAAAATGTTAGATTTTACAAAGTCTGCAACAACTCTAGAATCGTTAGTTCGGGTGGCTTTAGCTTCCACCCACTTTGACACATAATCAACGGCAAGTAAAATGTACGTAAAACCAAAAGACATAGGGAATGGACCCATAAAATCAATACCCCAAACATCAAAGATTTCAACAACAAGGATTGGGGTTTGCGGCATTTGGTCTCTTTGGCCTATACTTCCTGTCTTTTGACATCTATCACATGTTAAGCAAAAAGCCCTAGCATCTCTAAACAATGTAGGCCAATAAAAACCACTCTCAAGAACCTTAAACGCTGTGCGTTGTGTGCCAAAGTGTCCACCACATGCATATGTATGGCAAAAACTCAAAATAGAATTAAATTCAGATTCATGAACACAACGACGCACAATCTGATTAGGGCATATTTTCCACAAATAAGGGTCATCCCAAACATAAAAACGTGCATCCTTTTTTAATTTATCACGTTGAGCCTTGCTTAAGGTGTTAGGAACTTGCTTGGACACCAGAAAATTAACCAAATCAGCATACCAAGGCTCACTTACCTGGATAGACATTAATTGCTCATCGGGAAAGGTTTCAGAAATTGGCGCTACTTCCTCATGTACCATTCTACTTAGGTGGTCAGCCACCACATTCTCCACGCCTTTCTTATCCCGAATCTCAATGTCAAACTCTTGTAGAAGCAACATCCATCGAATCAATCTAGGCTTGGCCTCCTTTTTCGTGAGCAAATATTTGAGAGCTGCATGATCAGTAAAAATAACAACTTTAGTACCAAGTAAGTAAGATCGGAACTTATCTAATGCAAAAACCACAGCAAGTAATTCTTTCTCAGTGGTTGAATAATTTAATTGAGCATCATTTAATGTCCTAGAAGCATAATAGATAACGTGGGGTTGCTTGTTCTTTCGCTGTCCCAAAACAGCACCAATGGCATAGTCCGACGCATCACACATTAACTCGAATGGAAGGCTCCAATCTGGAGGTGTGATAATAGGAGCCGAAGTGAGAGCTTCCTTCAAGTGCTTGAATGCCGTGGAGCATGCTTCATCAAACTCGAAAACCACCTCTTTTTGAAGCAACCGGCATAGTGGCTATGCAATCTTGGAGAAATCCTTAATGAAACGCCTATAAAAACCTGCGTGGCCAAGAAACGAACGAACCTCTCTAACCGAAGTTGGAGAGGGTAAGTGGCGAACAAGGTCTACCTTAGATTTATCTACTTCAATGCCTTTTTCAGAAATGATATGGCCTAGAACAATACCTTGCTTAACCATGAAGTGGCATTTTTCCCAATTAAGCACAAGATTCGTTTCAACACAACGTTTCAAGATTAAACTCAGATTATTCAAGCAATGATCAAATGAATTGCCAAACACGCTAAAATCATCCATGAATATCTCAATAATCTTCTCCACATAATCAGAGAATATACTCACCATGCATCGTTGAAACGTTGCCGGAGCATTGCACAAGCCAAATGGCATGCGTCTATATGCAAAAGTGCCAAAGGGGCACGTAAATGTTGTCTTCTCTTGGTCCTCCGGAGCGATCACAATCTGGTTATATCCGGAATATCCATCAAGAAAGCAATAAAATTCATAACCGGCTAACCTTTCCAACATTTGGTCGAGGAATGGTAATGGAAAGTGATCCTTCCTTGTCATGGCATTTAACTTCCTGTAATCAATGCAAACACGCCAACCAGTCACAACACGAGTGGGGACAAGCTCTTGTTCTTCATTCTTCACCACTGTGACGCCAGACTTCTTTGGAACAACCTGCACAGGTGACACCCAACGACTATCAGAAATAGGATATATAACACCACAATCAAGTAATTTTATAACCTCCTTTTTCACTACTTCCATCATAGGTGGATTAAGGCGACGTTGAGCTTCACGAGATGGCTTGGCTTCCTCCTCCAAAAGGATGCGATGCATGCACGTGGTGGGACTAATGCCTTTGATATCCGCCAAAGTCCATCCAATGGCAGATTTGTGCTCTTTTAACACCCTTATCAACTTGTCTTCTTCTTAAGCCGTGATTAAGTTTGAAATGATGACGGGTAGCGTTTGATCTTGGCCTAAGAACACATACTTCAAGTGACTAGGTAATGGCTTTAACTCAAGTGTAGGTGGCTGCTCAGTTGATGGAAGTAACTTGTTAGTCAAAACTGAATCTAAAAGTGAGATTGGAGACTTACCAGAGTGGAAGGGCAATGACTCGAGGGCAGCGACCATTTCAAGTACTTCATCACAAGGGGTTACGGCAATATGGTCAGATTGCATGCCGTGGGTTAAGGCTACTTCAAGTGCATCTTCGTTCATTTGATCCAAATGCACCTGTGCCAAAGAATCAACAATATCAATAGCAAAACAAGAATGGTCCTCAATTGGATGTTTAATGGTTTCAGAAAGATTAAAATGAATAATGTCCCCATCAAACTCCATGGTCAATGTTCCCGTATACACATCAATCTTTGTTCTTGCTGTTTTCATGAAGGGACGGCCTAGCAAGATTGGCAATGATGGAGCATGGCTTGAATCCTCCATGTCTAAAACATAGAAATCTGCGGGAAAAATAAGGTGATTGACCTGCACTAAAACATCCTCAAGGACTCCCTTGGGATAAGCGTCAGAACGATCGGCCAATTGAATTATAACGCCATCTTGTTTAACTCACCAAGGTTCATTGATGCATAAATGGAATAAGGCATGACATTTATGGATGCACCTAAATCAAGCATGGCATGTTCAAAACGATTATGTCCAATCAAACAAGGAATCGTGAAACTACCGGGGTCTTTGCACTTGGTAGGTAGTTTACGTTGCAAAACAGCGGACACATTCTCGCTTACCTTCACTACCTCTTTGTTTGCCCTTCTTCTCTTTGTATTGCATAGGTCCTTGAGGAATTTAGCATACTTTGGAACCTGTTTGATTGCATCGAGAAGCGGTATGTTCACTTGCACTTTCCGGAACGTTTCAAGAATGTCCTTCTCGCTTTCTTCCTTTTTTTCTTGCATGAACCTGCGAGGAAAAGGTACATTGGGCAGATTAGGACGTGAAGTACATGAATTTGAACTTAAATTACCTGATTTGGCCGAGTTAGGGTGATTGGAGGCTTGCGGCATTGGGTTTTTCACTCTTTCCGTGGGTGAGCTAGACACTTCCTTAGGTTGTGTCGTCTCTTCATCTACTTCCTGGGCAGATTTGGAATTGTTTGGCTCGTTCCCAACTTCCTTTCCACCCCTTAGGGTGATGGCCTTGGCGGATTCGAATCCTCCCTTTGGATTGACTGTGGTTGAGCTAGGAAGCTTTCCTTTATCTCTAATCTGTCCAAGGAACTCAGAAATCTGCCCTATTTGTTTCTTCATATCCATCATCTCCTTCTCATTATTTTCTATCCGGTTGTTTTGATTTTGCAACCCCTGCGAAATAGAGGTTAGTAATTGCATAGCTTGATTACTTTCCAAGGACGTACCTGAATGAGATGATGTCGAAGGTTGTTGGGATTGTTGGGGTGCATACGGCTTGGAATAAAAACCAGGGGGGTTTGGCCTAAATCCTCCTTGTTGGGCAGCTTGTTGTGGCTCCCTCCATTTGAAGTTTGGATGGTCCCTCCATCCGGCATTGTAAGTGTTCGAGTATGGGTTGTGTTGATTTTGTCCTTGGAAACCAATTGCATTGGCAGATTCCCACCCACCATTCTCGATTAGTTGAGGGCATTTGTCGGATGGATGCCCTTGAATTGAGCACACGCCACAAACTTGGTGTTCTTGTGCTTTTGGACCAATCACAACCTGAGAAACAAGAGAAGTAAGATTAGCAAGTTGTGATTGAATTTCAGAAATAGCACTCACCTCATTTACACTTTGTTGCCGTGGGGCTTCCCTTTGGCCCACTTCTTCATATTGTTGAGCGTTGAACGCTCGGTTGGCTATGAGATTCTTGGCATCCCTTGGTGTTTTGTCCACCAATGCTCCTCCCGCTGATGCATCAAGCATTTGACGTTCGATAGGAAGGAGGCCCTCATAGAAATATTGAAGGAGAAGTTCCTCCTTCACTTGATGTTGAGGACATGAAGCTACAAGGCCTTTGAAGCGCTCATAATAAGCCGGGAATGTCTCACCATGATTCTGTTGAATACCACTAATTTTCTTCCGTAGGAGAATCACTCTCGAAGTAGGGAAGAATTTCTCCAAGAAAGCACGCTTCATACTCTCCCACGAAGTCACAGTTCCCGGGGCTAGTTCGTAGAGCCAATCTTTGGCCTTGTCCATAAGTGAAAATGGAAAGGCCTTCATCATCATTATACTCCCATCCACAGTGACGGGGGTCATGCTCGAACAAACCACCTCGAACTCCTTCAAGTGTTTGTTGGGGTCTTCCATAGACAAGCCATGGAACTTCGGAATATGGTGTAACAAACTGGATTTGAGTTCAAACACCTCAGTCTTCCCCTCTGCAGCCGTGGGGTATTGGATACAAAGAGGCAATGCATTATCCAAACCCGAGGCCGAAAGCTCCTTGATGGTTCTATTATCTGCTGCCATGGCTTGTTCTTCTTCAAAAGGTTGATCAGTGGGCTTTTCTTCTACACCTACTTCGTCCTCTTCAAGCCCAGGTTATGGTGGAGGTTGTGGTGGCTCTTGTTGACTCCTCGTTCTCCTCAAAGTGCGTTCAAAATCACCGTCAAAGTCGGAGATGTTCTCTATAATAGGTCGAGAGCTACGAGTCATACACAGTACCTGAAAAACAAGAAAATAAACAAACTAAGAATCTGAAATAGGAATTCACGAAAAACAAAAAAAATAAAAATAAAAATAAAAAATAAAGACAAGGGACTAGCAAAGTTGCTAATCCCCGGCAACGGCGCCAAAATTTGATGCGAGATTTATACACACACAAATTAAACCCTCTTTTTGACAATTGTAGTATGGATGTAAGTAGGGATCGTTCTGGACCGGGGATTAGGAGGGATTGCTAAAACCTTGGAAACTGACTCAAAAACGTAAAAACAAGATAAAACATTAACTAGACTCAAAGAATGCAAAACTAAAATTTAAAACATTAAGACAAACCAAAAGACTCAAAACTAATTTTTGGACGAATTTAAGATTATGGCTTGATTCAAAATACTTTAAAACACAAACTAAACAGATTCTAAGCACTAAAGAACAAGAAAGTAAAGGGGGGGGGGAAAAAAGTTTTGATTTGAAGAAAATTGAAATAACAAAACAAGTTAATAAACTGAGCAGAATGTAAATATGAAATTGTGATGGAATGAATGGAATGAAGGCTAGCTAAGGGGTTCTTCTCCACACATGTTATACTTGCATACAAGATTGATTCTCAGTTGGTCTTTCGATAAATTATGAAACTCAAACGAAAGTTAATCAATTCATATTGCAAATATAAACATAGTTTCGAATCACCCCCTACCTAAAGGGGGTTTAGTTCCTCATAACTTTGAAATCAAAGAAACACCTAAACATTCCAACAACTCAAACTTGAATTGTATGAACGTTTAAGCACTCTTCTCTTCCATACACACAAAACAAAGAGAATTAAAATGAAACTTTGAAATCAAAGAAACACCTAAACATTCCAACAACTCAAACTTGAATTGTATGAACGTTTAGGCACTCTTCTCTTCCTCGTTGTTGTAGCACAAGGTTTAAGGATAGGTTGTGCGATGGTATGAAGTGTTTTGGAGGGATGGGAAGTGGTTGGATAGTGGCTGCAATGGAGGAGAAAAACTGCACAGAAAATGGGAGGATATGCACGGTAAAGGGCTTGGGAAATGGTGTGTTTGTGGTGTGTTTGTGTATGAAAAATGAGGAATTGCTTGAATGATAAGAATGCAAGGTATTTATAGGAGTAGTGGAGGGAACATATGGATGCAATGCATGTGATAAAAGACTAGGAAAATGGGTGGAAAGCTGGAATTTCACAAAGGGGGCCAAAGGGAACCCACGGCAAAGGATGGTGCATGTGTTTGGGAAGCTTTCTTGCTCATTTTCTGGATGCAATGATGAAAAGTTTAATAAATAATGCATGTAGGTAGCTGAAATGATGAAGAATGAGTGGTGGAAATGCAAGGTGAATGAATAATGAATGCATGTGTTGATGAAATTACATTTGGAAAGCTGAAATGTGGAGGGGATGCACGGCATGGATGTTTTGGTGTGTGAATGGCTGATTTGTTTGTTGGTTAAAGATGCATGTGGATGAATTATATAATGGGAAAGTATGTGATTGACAACTAGGATGGATGGTGGCTGCAATGATGAAGTGTGATGGTTGAAAATGGCAAGGGAAATGCATGTGTTTGGACGGCAAGGATGATGTTTTGTGCATGTGGCTGCAATGGTGTGTAATGATGGAGGAATAAGTGCATGTGGTTGAATTGGTGGTGAATGTGCATGACAAAGAATGGATTTGGCTGCAATGGTGTGTAATTGGGCTAGGGTTTAAGTGCATGAAATGGACCCAAATTGCTCCCCCTTGCATGGCAAGGAATGGTGTTTGTGTTAAGCCCATGGCAATGTGATTGTAATTGGGTTAGGGCCATTGTTTTGTGTCCTCAAGTGCATACAAGGCCTTCAATTTCATCTAACACTTGGGCTCCAAGAATAAGCTATCCATCCTTAGCCCAATAATGCTCCAAAAAGGCCCCAAAACACTCCACAATGCATCCTTTCGTCAAACACGTTTTATAATCCTGAAAACACACAAAAGAAGCATAAAGAACTAAAATAACTAAAGAAACATAACGTAAATGTACGAGAACAAGCTAAGTGAGTCGCCTAAATATGCTCCTATCAGTGGCCCATCATCTCTACTTCTTCTCTCTCCCAGCTTTAATTTTCCCGGTAAGCCTTACCCATTTTCCTCCTCTACCCAGATTTGACCTCTTTCTGTCTCACCTACTAGCCCTCCCTTCCCCATTTTTCTTTCTTTTTTCTACTTTCTCCATAGTGCCTTTGTTTCCTCCCTAGATCCCAATCAAATCATCCATCTCTTCCATTTTTTCAAGCACACCATCCTACTAAAATACTTCCTTTGTGGTTGTGGAGATCTGTCTTCGATGCCCAACCCTTTTTCTTTCTCCAATTAACTCCCTACTTACCCATTTCACCTTTCTTTTCTTTTCTTTTTTTTCTCCCAAGCACCTCAGTCTTCTCCGAAACTTTTTCTTCTCATGATTCTCCGTTGTTAGCCTACACCTTTTTATAAAAATATTTTTCTTTTGCTTGTGGAGATTTTTCTCCTCTCTCCCTTGCATTAAATTATCTCTCCTTAATAAAAGAAAACTAGCCTTTCTATTAATCGAAGGAAAATCTTTCTTTCGATCCTTGTTGCTGCTGCCTCAGTTGTTGATGCAGATGGTTGCAGCCTAGTAACTCATCTGAGTTAATTTGGTAGTTCATCCTAAATTTATGTAATTTTCCACAAGTTTGTTAAGATGTACCTACAAATTTCTAGGGTTTTATGTGTTCTTGATCTTTTGGGTATTTTGACCTTTGATTTGCTGGGCGATAATGTCAGATTTTTATATGATGGATATGCATTCTGTAAACATTTTTAAAGGTGTGGTGTTTGATATTGGATGATGTTGGCTTTCTGCTTTCTTAATCCGTATTAATTTTAAGCATGAATATAGTTGTGTGGAATTATAGAGGATCTAGCTGTACCAAATTTCAAAATAATATTACTAGTTTAGAGCAAAAAGACAAAATGGAGATTCTTGCAATTTGTGAGCCTAGAATTAGTGGTACAAGAGCTCTTCCTAGGTCAAATTGCTAAGCTTTCCTTCATTTGCAATTGGGGATGTTAATGGGTTCTCTTGATGGTTGTGGCTTCTTTGGGATAACAACAAGGTTCATATTGATGTCATTGGCACCATTGATCAATCCATCTCGACTTGTGTGAGGTGAGCTGGTTATAATCCTTGGTTGTTTACATTCATTTATGCTAGCCCTTGTATTGTGAAGAGAAGAAAATTGTGGGATTACCTTAACGGTGTAGCTAACTGCCACCAAATGCCATGGATGCTAGCAGGGGATTTTAATGAAATGTTAGAGGTGGGTGATAAACTTGGTGGCGCTTCTCTTTGCAAGATCAAGGACTTTAAATCTTGGGTGGATACAAATAGTTTGCTGGACTTGGAATATGTTGGTCCTAAATTCACTTTAACAAGAGGACTCTAGAAAGAATTGATAGAGGCTTATGTAATATGGCTTGGACAAACTTATTCCCATAAGCATGTGTTTTCCACTAACCACATACTCAATCTGATCACTGTCCTCTCAAAATCAATCTTCAATCTACTAATTTCCCCAATCCTCTCCAAAGACCTTTTAGATTTGAGGCTATGTGGCTTAGGCATGACGCTTTTGATGAGCTTATTGTAGAAAATTGGGGCAATTCTTATCGTTCTGCCATGGACAAAACTTATGCTCTAGTTAAACCTCTAAAATGATGGAATATTCATGTCTTTAGGCACTTAAAGCAGAAGAAGAAGAAGAAGCTCATTGGACGTATTACTGGTATCCAAAAAGCACTGTGTAGAGGCCTAAACAATTTTCCTCTCAACTTAGAACAAGAATTAATTTCAGAGTTCAATGGAATTTTAAATTAGGAAGCTGTCTTCTGGCATCAAAAGTCTAGATTGAAATGGTTAGAAGATGGCGATTGTAATACCAAATTTTTCCATCTTACCACGATTGTGAGATAAAGAAGAAGAAATAGAATCGAGGGACTGAAGAATGACCAAGGTGAATGGATTGTAGACCCTAATGACCTGAAGAGTCTTGTTGTGGCATACTTTCAAACACTCTTCTCTCATGGGCAATGGTCCAGACAGGTTATTTCTCTACCTACACTATTTTCTTCTACTCATTTAGATGATATTAGATCACTTAATAAAGAGATTGACCCTGCTGAAGTTAAGGATAGCCTTTTCACTATTGGAGGTACTAAAGCACCGGGTATGGATGGGTTTCCAACTTGCTTTTATCAAGCTCAATGGGGCAGATATGCAAGTGACATTGTTGATATGGTTAAAACAGCATTTCAAACTCATAGTTTACCTCATAATTTGAATAAAACGTTAATTGCTCTTGTGCCTAAAATTAAGAACCCTCAAAAGGATGCTGAATTTTAGACCATCAGTCTATATTGCACTTTATATAAGGTCATAACTAAGATTATTCTAGCTAGGCTCAAGCCTCTTCTTCCTGAATTGATAAGCCCAAATCAAGCTAGTTTTGTGCCTGGCAGACGTATAACGGATAATATTCTCATTGCACAAGAGATTCTTTATAAGTTTAGAAGGTCCAAAGGTAAGAAAGGTTTTTTTGGCTTGTAAAATTGATTTGTCCAAGGCTTATGATCGCTTAAATTGGAGTTTTATTAGTGGTGTGTTATATGAGATTGGCTTACCTGAAAGTTTGATTCTTCTTATTATGGACTGCATATCCTTTGTTAAATACCAAGTCTATCTTAATGGTGAGTTAATTGAGAGCTTCATGCCTAGTAATGGTATCAGGCAAGGGGATCCCTTGTCCCCTTATATTTTTGTTCTTTGTATCGAGAAGCTTGTAAACATGTAAATTTCATTGCATGTAAATGATGCATCACAAAACTCCACGTGGCATATGACTCATCACAAATGAACAAGTCATTAATGACATGTGGCACAAATCAAGTAAAGGAAGCTCAAAAGCATTCCTAAAATTCAGCAAAGGGGAAGAAATCTCCTTAAAATCGGCAAGGGGCCCAAATTGCTCCCAAAACCTTAAAGAAAGATAAAGCATCTTCACAACAAGCAAGAATTGAAGATTGCTCACAAAATAGGCAATAAAGCCCTATAATTCGGCCAAGCAAGGGAAAGTTACAGAAATTAAGACACAAAACATGCCTAAACTCTCCCATGGACGAATTAAGACATAAATTAAAGCCAAATCTATCCAAAGGCAAGTTTTGAGAAGTCTATAAATGCAAGGTCCAAGACAAGCATAAGGTGGACAATTTCTACATTGAAGGGCCGAAATTCTCACAAAAGGAGAACCTTTGCCAAATCTAAAGGCTAGTATAGTACGCTACCAAATCTTTCTTCAAGAACATACAACTAACCACAGTCGAAGCATTCCCTTGAAGAATCAACAAGCACTTGTGCTGATTCCTTCAAGACTTTGTTGCAAGCTTAAAACTTGTAACGATGTTCAATTCAATATCAAGTTGCCAAGACCCTTGAATCAACAAAATCCCACATCAACATCACCTTTGCCGCATGTCATACATAAACCTTAGAGGTGAAGACTATCCATGCATTGTTTCAATCTCAAAACTTGAAGCAATCATTCAATTGTTTGTCCGAGATCACATCATCGCGACCCTTGGATCAATAACCTATGCATCTACATCAAATTTAAAGACTAAATCAGAGGAAAATTGAAAACAAAGATTGTAACCCTACAAATTCATCAATGCAAATCTACTACTTGTACACGTGTTCTCGTTTCATTTGTTATAGAATTTCCATGTTTACAAAATTGTCTCACATTATTACTAATGAAGTCAATTCTAGTAAGTGGAAACCTGATAAAGCTTCTAAACTTGGTCCTAGTGTCTCTCACCTTTTTTTTTTCAAATGATCTTATGCTCTTTGCAAATGCAACATTAGTGTGATGAAGAAATGTATTGACAAATTCTGCTTAGCATCTAGCCATGCAATCAACTTTGAGAAATCTATGGTGTATTGTTCTCCTAATACTTGTGCAAATGGGGCTAGAGAAATCAGTGCAATTTATGGTTCTCCTTTGTTTGATAATCTTGGAAATTATTTGAGGATGCCATTGATCCAATGTAGAGTCTCTAAGTCAACTTACAAGGGTGTGATTGATAAAGTTCAGAGTAGACTTTCTTCTTGGAAGAGTAATGTCCTTTCAATGGCTAGAAAAGCCACCTTGATCTAAACAGTCGCCTCTGCAATACCGGTGTATGCTATGCAAACCACTAAGCTCTCGGTTAGTGTATGCAAGCATTTGGATAAGTGGAACAGAAACTTCTTTTAGGGGGACTCTCAGCAGAAAAAGGAAATTTGTTTCTGTCAATGGAACCTTGTTTGCAGGCCCAAGTGCATTGGAGGTGTGGGATTAAAGAAAACAGTAGAGATGAATCAAGCTTTGTTGGCTAAAATTGGATGGAGAGTTCATGTTAAGGATACAAGTTTTTCGGCAAAAATCTATAAAGCAAAATACTTGCAAGGAAGCTCTATTTTGGACACTAAATTACATGAGAAGTCTGACTGCTCCCACACTTGGTAAGGAATTCTTTATGGAACTGAATTGTTGCGCAAAGGAATGAAATGGAGAATTGGGAAAGGTGATGGTGTCAAGTTTTGGAAAGACCATTGGGTGTTGAATGATCCTTTAATTAATTATATTGATGCTAATAATTTCCTCAAGGAGGACTTTCCAATCTCTTATTTCCTTACGGATGGTTGGTGAGACGTTAGTAAGCTAAGATCTGCTCTTCTAGGATACTTGGTCTAAAAGATAATCAGTTGGCCTATTGGGACTATTGGTGCTAGAAAGGACAAACTTATTTGGGGATGCACTTCAAATGGAACTTTCACTGTAAAAACGGCTTATAATATGTTATATGATTGTGAAAAAAGGCTTGTGTTTGATTGGCTAGGGATTTGGAATCTCAAAATCCTTCCCAAACTGAAATTCTTCCTCTGGTTCATTGGTCAAGGTAAATTACTTACTAATGAGCAATGAACCAAAAGAAACTTAACTGTGGATTCCTCTTGCAACCTTTGTTCTTGGCCTTTGGAGACCATCATGCATATTCTGAGAGAATGTAGCAGAGCTAAATGCATTTGGGATATTCTTCGGAGTCCTTTTCACTTGTGCAATACTTTTAATTTGGACTTGAAAGCTTGGTTGAAGGCTAATGTGATGTCCAAGGTAATGTGATCTGACAAGAAAGCATGAAATTATTTGTTTGTCTTTGCTTGTTAGTATATCTGGAAATAGAGGAACCACCAGATTTTTCCTCCCTAGTGATCCTAATAATGTTATTGTTGGCGTTGCTTTTGAATTGATGGATTCCCTTCTAAAAATTGATAAACCACCTTTTCGGATGCATGTTATGTTGAAGTGGGAGCCTCTTGTTTTTGGTTGGCACAAGTTAAATGTGGATGGATCTAAGTAAATGGTTTCGAGTAGCATTGATGCTGGAGGAATTCTCCGTGACCACAATGGTTATTGCTTAGGAGGCGTCTCTGTGATATCTCACATTGCCCAGGGGAGTGATCCTTATATATATATATATATATATATATATATATATATATATATATATATATATATATATATATTCCCATCCCTACCTAGCACGAGGCTTTTTGGGAGCTCACTGGCTTCGGGTTCCGTAGGAACTCCGAAGTTAAGTGAGAGGGGGGCTAGAGCAATCCCATGATGGGTGACCCACTGGGAAGTTGCTCGTGAGTTCCCAAAAATAAAACCGTGAGGGAATGGTAAGCCCAAAGCGAACAATATCGTGCTACGGTGGTGGAGCGGGCCCGAGAAGTGATCCGCCCTGGGCCGGGATGTGACATTCTCTATTAATCTAAGGCAAGGGCATATTATAGAAGTTGAAGTTTGGGGATTGTATTTCGGACTTCAGCTTGCTATTGAAAAAGGCATATCTAAGTTAATCATCATGATGGACTCTGCCACTGCTGTATTATTGTTGAACTAGTCTGTGCAAGATACTTTTCACCCTTTTGGTACCCTTTTGAAGAGTTGTGGGGAATTGATGAGACAAATTGAGTATTGTGAGCTAAAGCATATTTTTAGGAAAGTGAACAATGTTGCAAATCAACTAGCCAAATGAAGCTACAATATGGACCTTGTGATTGTGTTCTTTTCAATTTCCTCCCCAATGACTTATGCAACATCTAACAGATGATATTGTAGGTGCCCCTATAGGCTACTCTCTTGTTATTAATGATATGTATTAGTTCGTCTAGGGTGTCTTCACCCCTATATTCACCAAAAAAAAAAAAAAAAAAAAAAAAAAGAAGAAGTCATAACATATCAAATCATACCTAAGAATGAGGGCATTAAATTGAGCCTGCCAGGAAGGAAAATTGAATGGGCCGAGTTTAAGCTGTAACTAGATAACGACAACTGGGCAGCGACATTAATAGTGACTAGGGTTGGGTTGTTAGTGGTGATCAAGAGGAAGACTTGTGGTAGGTGAAGAGGAAGGCCTGTGGCAGGTGAAGAGGAATAGAGGTACTGTTTGGTACATGGGACGGGACGGAACAAAGGTGGACAAGGCGTTCCGTCCCACGTTTGGTGCGCCTAAAACGGATGGAACGAGTTGTTCCACGGGACGAGTTTTGGATGAATTTTCGTTCCACCTCACCCCCTGAAACGACTCGTTCCACATCCGTGGAACACAAAATTATAACCTCTCCGTCTCCTTCTTCTTCCTCCTTGTTTCCATCCGAGGGCATCTTTGCTCCCGCTCCGTTCCGTTCCGTCCTGTCCCGTCCCGTCCTATTCCGTTCCGTCCTGTCTGCATACCAAACGATACCAGAGGGAACTCGAGTCGTCACCCATGAGGGAAGAGACGGGGATCGAAAAAAAATGCTTGGTGGAGCTTTTATTGCTTTAATACCAGATTAAATTTGATATGACGGATTTCATATTTCATTCATTCCCAATGTACAGTATATAGACAAATACATAGACTAACTACAAATACACACCAATATTTATTCATACAATGAACCTAATGTAGAAAATTTAATGAATAATGAACCTAATATAGAAGATTCAAATACACGCCAATATATATATATATATATATAGTTTTTTTTTATTTTTTGAATAAACGATATTATCTACACTAAGAGGAGGGGGGTGGGCTTAACCTTACAATGAGCTAACAATAATGTGGTTCAAATTCGCCTTTGTAGAAAATCGAACCTAAGATTTCTCATTTACAACTAAAGAGAAATATCACTGGAAATTTGAAAAAATAACAAAAATTTACACCTCATATAGAATTAAAATCACCTTTTTAATTCTATGATAATTATAACCAAAATTTGATATTAAAGTACTAATATACCCAAACAGTTCTCCATGAAGGAAGATTTGTGAAAAACAAGTTCATTTGAGCAACATCAACAACATGCAATTAACAATTAAAAGGCGGAATCATGTTTATATGCACTCAAAAACAAAACTTAACCCATGAACTTCAAAGCCTAGTAGATAGGTGAACCAAGACTCAACTCAAAACAAAGTGAGTTGAGAAATCAATACCTTTGTAGATTCCTCTTTGCATAAGCAAAGGCTAATCACCCAAAGAGAGGGCCTTCATTCCTTGCATCTTAGATCCATGGATTTGGATGGATGAAAAGGTTTCTCCAAGTTCCCAAAATTGAGAACCTCTAATGATTCATCACCAAGGCATAATGAAGAAGAAATGAGTGACCTTGGAGGAGTTTGATTGCTAGATGATCCCTCCAAGGTGGCCGAAATTTTAGAGAGAAAGGAGAGCTTGTGTTCTCATCCTTTCCCCAAAAATAACCCTTAGTAAATTTTAGGCTATAAAGTCCTTTATATAGTCCCTTCAAATAAGTGACCTAATGGACCAAAAGCCCTATTCTTTTACACATGGCCGGCCTATAGGTTTATTGGGCTTTCAAGCCCTTTGTTTATTCAAGTTGTCATACAACTTGAGTTAATGGGCTTGACATTCAAATCCAATTGGGCCTTGCGGCCCAAAACTAACCCGAGGTCTTTAACGAACTTATTCGTTTGATTAATTAACATATTAATTAATCCTAGCCTTAGATAAATAATTAAACCATTTAATTATTCTTACTCATCTCCGTTGTTTCTTCAAACTCTACCTTACTCGGTGAACGATCCATTAGGTTCCTTTTAGCGAGGCAGTGGGCGATTCAAACTCTTTCTAATCGATTGTGAATTGAAACTTACTTTCAATTCTCCCGTTAGTGATAATACACTTTTAGGGCTTCCACAAACCATGGTTGACGCCTAGCAGCATGTCATGGTTACCCAAGCTAATCAGAAGAGGTGGAGAACCTATTCAGTTTTAGGATTACAAATGCAATACGGTCTTTCTCTAATACAATACTCTTGACCACATTGTTTGGTTTGATAGTTTATTCATGTCTACTATCCAATGTGAGTCTTGTGCTTATATGATTACCTTGAATGTGATTTGGAACACATTCCTAAATCTCATTCATACTTTGGCCAAAGATTCTCAATCATATCATAGAGTATTCTCCCTCAAACAGTTTGAAGGTTAGAGATCCCTTGTTGCGCATTCACTTGCCTCCATGGCTAAGTGGCTTAACCCCAATGATGCCATGGACACCCTCCTGATGGAGTGACTTTGACATAATCAAAGATTAAGGACCTAACCACAAGACAATTGTGATGCCTCAGGTCAAAAGACTAATTTGCATTATCCCAACCATGAGTTCTCATGTGACATGAATATGAGAACTCTTCGTTGATCGTGTTCAGTGAACTCATTCTCTATTGAGCACCTACGTACTTGTCTTGATGTCACACACACCAATGACTCGAGACTAGTCACTCTCCCTGAGAGAAGACATAGCACGTACTGATCTTAACGGACTGTCAATGCCCAATTGACAATCCTATGATCAGGAACGTTTAGGATGTGTCAACGAAAGAATGGTCTCATGAATCTAACTTCTTTAGATCGCATTCTTCCAATCACATATTCCTTGGACTTATCGTTTAAGCATATAACATTTATATGAGACGGCTCAAACAATAATCTTTGCCCTTTACATTTAAACTACATTAGTTTGAAATGTCCGTAAAGTATCATCATATGATTGGTTTTAGGGCACATTTCCAACACTCCAATCAACTCCACTTCTTTCTCTTCCATAGTAAACCATAGATCTCTTCGACTCTTCCTTCGCTAATTTGGTACTTCTGTTCTGCTTATACAATCAGACCCAAAGAAATTGACATTTTTGTTGTTTGCTTTTGGAGTCACAAGTCTGGATCATACACGTGGAAGGGAATGCAGCAACATAAATTGATTTGGGGATGAGTTTTCTTTGCGTATGGTTCCGTTTTCTTTCTAGGTTTTCTCTACACCCCGTAAATATCCAAACTTCATCCGCCTTCTGATTATCCCTTACCAAGTATACATGCCCTGAGCAAAGCTACATTTGGGACAGGACTGTAAACTTGGCTTTTGGGTTTCATTTGAATTCCTAGAGATTGCCAGCAAATTTATGCTAATGAGGTAATTTTCTCTCAGTTAACAAGATATGAAGAAACAACGTTTTACTTTTCGGCAGAAACGAAGCTTTCTAGGATGCCACTTTGAGAAAAGCTAGATTTTGGTTATTTTTTTTCAAATTTCCCAATATTATTAAATTATAATACTAAGTGGCCTACCAATATTTATTTTAAAAAGTCAATTAGTACTACGGTCTAGTGGTATTCCTCTTCACTTGTAAGTGAGAGATCTTATGTTTGATTTTTGCCAAATACGAATTTGAACTATATTATTGCTTACACCTTGTGAGGTTAAGTCTGTCCCTTTCTCTTAGTGTAATTAATAATATTGATTTTATTTAAAAAAAAAAAAAAAGAAGAAAAATCTAGAGAGTTACGAAAAGATGTTGGGGAGTCCCTATTGTGTCGTACGTATATAATTTTGGCATCTTTACCAAAAACAAAAGAATTGTGTTGGCAAACTTTCACATTATTAACGTGTATAACGTTTCAACAAAAAACAAAGAATTGTGTTGGGGAGTCCCTTTTATATACAATTATACTTGTTGATAGCAAACTTAAAATTTTTTATTTATAAATGTTGAGAATGAATTTTATATTAATGTGAGAAGATACTTTACATGTATTTATAAGTAATTGAGCTACTCTCCATATTGATATTGCAAATTGGTTTAATATAGGCCTGGTAAATAGGTCATGTCTATCGTGTTTGTGTAACATCTATTAACTTAACGGATCATGTCGTGTCGTGTCACACCTGTTATCTTAACAGGTCGGGTCACTTTACCCAACAGGTAAAATGACCCGACCTGTTATGATCCGTTATGACCCATTAAGAAAAATATATATTTTTTCTTAAATTTGCACATATCACACATTGCCACATAAATATTACTTTAAAACATTAAAACACATTTGTTGTTTAAGTACTACATTTACACTCGAAAATAAGAGCCTAATAAAAAAACATCCATACACTACTAGTCTATTATAAAATATCAAATGTGCAAGGATATGCAAAATGAAAGAGTTTTTTTTTTTCAAGGTTGTGAAGCCTTTCTCAAAAGTTTAAATCTTGCCAATGGAACTCAAAGCTTGCATGTTATTCCTTTTACAAAATCCTCAATTTTTATCCATCATCATGAGAAAATTGTATTGGAACTTTAGCTTGATCTATTGCCTTTAAGAGTTATGTTGATGATGTTTTCAGTAAGGTTTTCCACGTTAGAACTCTCTTCCGCCTAAACTAAGTATATAAAAACCAAACATTAAAAACCATTCGAATTATGAGAAGTGAATGGAGAAGGATGTAAGAGAGATGCGGATTAAGGAGACGGCACAGGAGTAAGTCTGGATTGGAGAGATCAGAGTGAATGAGAGAGAAGAGAAGGATAACCTCCAACCTAATGCACAATGGACGGTTGAGATTAAATCTCAGTTGATCCAATGGTCACCAATTTTTTAAATTTAATTTAATATATATATATATATATATATAATTATTATAGTTTTTAGGGGTATAAAATTGTTAAATTAAAATATATAATTTTATAGTATTTTTTTAGGGTTATAAAATTATAAAATTAATATTTTGCTTATTTTGTATTGTGTTACTCATGTGTATACACGAACTAACCCGTTATCTTAACATGTGCTTATCGGGTTACCCGATAACAACCCGATTCGTTATCATGTCGACCCGAATACCTGTTAATTTCGTGTTGTGTCGGGTTATCGAGTCTTGTCAGGAATTACCAAGCCTAGTTTTATGGTAGAATTTTAACTTTATATATGGTATCAAAACAAGTTGTCTAACGAGTGAAGCTCAACGGCTGCACATTCTCTAAGTCACCTGATTTGTGTAGAGAATGAATCTCATATTCATGAGAGAATGGACTTTACATGTGTAGGTTCAATTCTTATCAATAGCGAGTTCAAAACAAATTGTTGTTACGTGATTTTAGACTGATTCCTATATCCGAAGCGTAACGATTTCGTTGTTGTCCTCAGAAACGAAAAAAATAAGATGGTTACATACCATACATGTGACAAGGAAAAAAACAAAAAACAAAAAAAAAAACAAAAGGTACGACAGATAAGCATGGCCCGCAATTCACATGGGCTGCTACAAAGGTACGATGCAACTAAATTATTGAGCATAAGATGGAACGAAGGTCTCCAGCTCCAGGAAGTGATTCACTTGTTCCAGAAGAGGAGGTTAAATCTTTTTCGAAGAATATGGGAACCTTCTCATTAGTCACAGCAGCTGCTGCTGCTGCTGCAAGAAGGTATTGTGCATGTTTTCTTCTATGTACTCCTTTTACCCATCAAACCAGTGAACTTGCGAGATTTGATCTTACCATATAAGTTGTCTAGTGAAGGAAATAAAATAAAATGGTATTTTGTATGTTGATTTATACTGTTTTACTAATGTATCTAATCATAAAAATTTATAATTATGTGGTGGGTTTTTACTGCAGTGGCATAAAGTAATAATGTTTATACATTCTGATGCAGATTCAATCCCCACCGATTCCCTTAACTCATACAAACCATTTAACAATCGTTTGTCGAAGATAAAATTGTAATTATGCTTTAAGGTTTTAGTGGCTGTTATTTTTTTTATACAACAATATATTTAGACTATGAATTGGGGGAATAAATTGCTTTCGAACTCGACGATATTCGAATCTGAGATCTCTCACAAATAAATAGAAATATCACTAGATTATAGTACGAAGATGATAAAATTATCTAATTTAAAAAATGACAAATTATATAGTGATAATTATTTAAAGACGACAAATCATATCAGTTCGTTAGAGTAATATGTTCTTTCTCTTAAGTTTGAATCCCTCCCCTTGAAGATTTGTCCTAGTTGATCAAATTCCTCTATATACGAGTAATTTAGAACAATTCATTTACCAAATTCCTTTTTTCTTTATTTAATATTCGATTTTCTATGATGGTCTTGTGTCATGAGCATGGCATATCGCTTCTAGTTCTAAAGAAGATGTTGCTTTTTCTTTTTTCTTTTTTCTCCTTTATGTATTGGAATTAATAGTTGCAAATTTGCACAATCATTATTTCTTCTTTTGTATCTTTTTTTTTTCTTGTATTTATTTGTGTTTCAACAAGAGAAATAAAATTGGAATATGAATACAAGTTGGAATTTCTGAATCGAGATGTATTAATTCGGTTTTACAGATTCATGAGACCATCTCCAATGGTTGGGCTAAAAGTCAAATTTTCTAGCCCGAAAAATTTAGCTTTTAGCCCAAAAACAGCTTTTCTACTCCAACCGTTCTACCCTAAAATTTTAGCCTGGATTATTAAAGAATGAACTTAGGCTTTTTTTTTTGTTAAATTAATTTTTTTTTTTTAAATAAATATGTAGACTATCGTAAATTAATTTTATGAACATTTTAATCTAAAAAAATTTAAATTTCGATAAATATTGGGTAGAGTCCACCCCGATTTCTGGGCTAAATTTTGGGGGGAATTTGACATTGGTTTAGCATTTAGCATTTAGCTCAAAATTTCCCCTTGGGTTGGAGTGGGTTTGGGGGGAAATTTTGGAGGGTAATTTGGCTTTTAGCCCACCACTGGAGTTGGTCTGAACAATTTTTTTTTTTTTAATTTCATTTATAACAAAATTTGGAATTTAGATGCCAAAATTCCATTAAACTTCATCCTAATAGTTGTTATAGGTCATTCATTTTTTTTTTTTTTCCTTTAAAGAACTCATTCATTATCTTAGGGTGTTGTTAAAGCCACTACAAAAACGTTATTTTACGTTCTCCCAACTGTGATTTTTCTCTTATATTTCTAAATGCTTGGAGGGCAAATGACTTTTTAATTAGAGTGCCTTAACAGCTCCTTTATATTGTTAGCAAAAATTGATCACCAATTTTTGTTGGACAATTAGGTCCCTAAGCTAGCCGGTTACTAATAACAACTAAATTTCCTTTAATTAAATGTTTTGTTGAAACTAGACTAATATGAAAGTAAAATTATGCCTCAATGTTGAAGGCTTGAAGGCAAAGTGGCACTGATCACTGGTGGAGCCAGCGGCATAGGGGAGTCCACAGCAAGAGTCTTCTCAAAACTTGGAGCTAAAGTTGTGATTGCGGATGTGCAAGACGACTTGGGTGAATCTGTTTGCAGAGATCTAAATTCTTCATCCGCTTCCTTCGTCCATTGCGATGTAACAAAAGAAGAAGACATCGAACATGCAGTTAAAACAGCCACAAGCAAGTATGGAAAGCTAGACATCATGTTCAACAATGCAGGCATAATTGGCACACCCAAACCCAATATCCTCGACAATGGCAAGGCTGAATTTGAGCAAGTGATTAGGGTAAATCTAGTCGGAGCATTTTTGGGGATTAAACATGCAGCTCGTGTGATGATCCCGGCAGGACAAGGCAGCATAATCAACACTGCTAGTGTTTGTTCTACCATGGGCGGAATTGCTTCACATGCCTACACAAGTTCGAAGCACGGAGTAGTGGGGCTAATGAAAAATGCGGCCGTTGAGCTTGGACAATACGGTATTCGTGTAAATTGCGTGTCACCATACCTAGTTGCAACGCCGTTGGCGAAGCACTTCTTCAATCTTGAAGACGACGGAGTGCATGGAGTTTATTCCAACCTTAAAGGGAAGGTTCTTAGGCCAGAAGATGTTGCTGAGGCTGCCCTTTACTTGGGTAGTGATGAGTCAAAGTATGTTAGTGGGCATAATCTTTTGGTGGATGGAGGTTTTAGTATTGTGAACCCAAGGTTTTGCATGTTTGAGAAATCTTGAGGAAAAAAATTCACTCTAATGCATGGGACAAAATTAATAAAGTGATGATGCCTAAATGAGCATGATAACGTTTGTGCTGTAATAATTTCACACTTTTGTTTGCTATGTGACTCATTAAGAGCAGAGAATGAAACCAAAATTTTTTTTGGGGCAATCGGCAAAAATTTTATTAAATTCGAATCGAAACGTTTACATTAAATGATATTACATTAAGCAACCAATATGATGCATAACAGTCCCATCTATGAGAGCCGACAATTTTAGCTACAAAAGGGGCCACCACGTGTATAAAAAAATTACAACCTCGATTGGGAAGCAAAAAGATATTTCTTATTGGAGGCATGGATCCTAGCCAGTTCAAGATGTAAACAGCACACCTTCATCCACAGCTGGAAGAATTATGAAGGAGAATCACAAGCAGAGAAAACGGGCATTGGTGCTCCTGTTGCTGCAGCTGGTTGGTATCATTTAGCTACACTGATTGCCAAATAATGATTTAGTAAGTTTATTGTAGTCGTATGTCAGTACGTTTTGATTTCATTATTGCTTAACAAGATTCATGTGTACTAGAGAATGTGACACTATTTTTCGCACGTGCAGATTGAATGAGCAAAGGGGACTTACTCTATAAGTTTAATGCTAACAGAAAGTGCACACATCTTGGATTTGCATGAGTAACATAATACAACTTCTCATTTCATATAAGTAGTTAGTGGACGAGTTAGCACATATGCATTTACACATTTTTATCTGAATATTGGTGTAACTGTTAGAATATGATTACGATAACATGATTTTTACAATACATGTAATCATATGTAAAGATACACCATAGTATTGGTGTACTAATATACATATGATTGTAATGAAATAAATAAATTAATTAATAAAGAAGATAATATAATATAATTAATTAATTAATTAAAGGATATGAACAGTTCTATTTCAACTAACTTCTCCTTAAGAGCACAACTCCTCTGGAAAGGTTACTTCCATCTCTATATATTTGTCAAATCTCTTTCTGTCAGATTTCAATTAAATTCCATATTCCTTCTTCCGACCATATTGTGATCAACGACATCCGTTTCCGATCATGTACCTAATTTTCTATCAATGGCCTCAGAGCCAGGTTTTCATGAATCAAAACAATTTGCCCAGTTTTCATCCGAGGACGTCTCGAACTACATCCGAGACTTCCTCTTCGTCAAGTAACGAATCCCACAACGTTCTTTCTAAGTTTCAACTTGAGAAGAAATCAGGGAAGAGGGCGTTGGTGACCAAGGAGAATATTGAACCGATTTTGATCGAAAGTTCGAAATCATCATCTGAGAGTTCTCCTGTAGAATCCAAACACAAAAACCCAATCGTTCGAAATCCCATCTTACAACCCATTTGAACCTAGGCCTGAATTAACCCAACAATTTTAACTTTATTCCCCTACACCGTTTCATTTGACAGAGAACAAAATTCTTTCTGAATATAAACCATTTTATCATACAAATTCATCCAACAATTATCAGAATTCAGAACGTTTTTACAGTCCCATGAGGCCCTTAGACAACCCATTTCAATCGGGGTTTCTGGCTGCAAAGATCAAACCTGCACAGAAAATTGAGGACCTGCAGAGTCCTTTTAAACCCATAATTTCAGAACCTTTATCTGCAATTTGGTCACAAAACCCACGAAGCTTACCTGCCACATAGCGATTGATTCGTAGTCCTTCACTGACTGCTACAAATCTGAGACTGAACCCGCGATTTTCGCGCCTTGCTCCAGACTCGCCACGGCAACCCACTGAACCAAAGCAGGCAACAGCGTGGTGGTGTTCTTCCCCGTGGTCTCGTCGTTCAACCGTGATCTCGTCCTTTCGCGGTAATACATAATACCGCCGACACCGTTATCCTCCAAGGAGAATTGTCTCTACCGTTCAAGATTATCCGCCAGGCTGCGGAACAAATTTTTTCCAGAGAAAGCAGACAGAGGAACCGGTTTTCTCTCTCAGAGGAATTGTTTTGAAAATAAAGAAGAAGAAGATTGTTTTGAAAATAAAAAAGTTGAATTTATTTTTGGGGAGGCTTCACGTGGAGACTACACAAAAGTCAAAAGTTTTGGTGATATTTCGAAGGCATCACGTGGGGATGAAATCAAAGGCAACAGTTCTTTTGGTTCTTTGCACTCTGACAGTGTATGTGAAGAGGAAAACTGTTGGTGTCCATCACAAAGTCACAATCAAGAAAAGAGAGGAAGAATTGATCCCACCTGCCCAAGTAGACAAGTATGAAAACCTTCTGTCGACGTGATCGTTTGAACAAATACTCGCTTTTAACTAATTAGACAAAGTTTCTTTGAGTGGGAATAAATAAATCTCTATTTTTTATTTTATTTTATTTTTTTAGTCATTAATTTATTAAGAACATTTAGTATTTGTGGCTTGTAATAATTAAAAGTACACTAGTAGTATTTGTATTTAAGTTTGTATTAAGTATTGTGTTTGTTTTGTAATTTTTTGAGTTATGGCTACTAAATCTTCCACATCCGAAGTTTTTAAAATAGAGAGGTTGAATAATGTTAATTATCGAATATGGAAGAGAATGATCACTTATCTTTTAACCCATGACAAGACTTTGTACACTATTAAGGACGAAAGACCCCTTGGGCCCTCTCGAGTTTATAGTAAATGGGTAGAAGATAATGAGATGGCTAAGGCTACAATTCTCAATTACATGGAAGATCAATGAATACCTCTCTATGAAGAATATGATTCGGCCAAAGAAATCATGGATGTACTTGAAAAGAAGTATGACCCTAAATCTCAAACGTACATTCAGTTATTACTTGAGAAATACAATGGGACAAAATTGGAGGAAACTAATTATATGGTCGATCATATTACTAAAACGGAAGTAATGGCAAAAGACTTAGCCAATGCTGGCCATCCAGTTTCTGATAAAATGCAAGTTAGTGTTCTTCTTGGTAGCGTCCCTAATTCTTGGGAAAATGTAGTTACCTTCCATGACTTATGGTTAAGTTGAATTAACGATGAATAATTGCCTGCAATGTTGGCTATTGAAGAAGTTCGTAAAAATTATAGGAAAAAGGAAACTGAACAAGGCAGAGCCAACCTCCTCATAGTGGAAGATTCTTAGAAACAACAAGCAACACATGCATAAGCCACATAGTAGTACCAAGCGCCCAAACTTCAAAAAGTTTGTACATCGCAAGCAGAACAAGTTTAAAGGAAAAGATAATGCATGTTACAATTGTGGAGAGACTGGTCATATAGGCATAAGTGCCCAAAACAACCCAAGAACAACAAAAATCCTAAAGAACTAATTTTGACAGTCTCCGAAGCACTCATTGCTGAAGATCAAGGACAGTGGTGGATAGACTTAGGAGCAACTCGTCATATATGCAAGGACAAAAGTTGCATCATCAATTTCAAGGAGAAAGCACTAGGAGAACATCGTCCCTACATGGGTAACAATACTTATGTCGATGTATTGGGTGAAGGAGATTGCAAGATCAACAATAGTAAATCTACCATTGTGCTTAAAAATGTTCTGTTTGCACAAAATATAAGGAGGAATCTTGTCTCTGTCTCTATCCTAGAAAAGAAAGGTTTTGAGACAAGATTCATGAATGGTGCTGTCACTATTGGGAAAAAGGGTTATATTTATGTAAGGGGAATTAGAGTCGATGATATGTACTCAATTTGTATTAATAAAAATATTTCTTCCAAGTATGCATTTGTCTCTACTGTTCAAAATTTGTCATATTTATGGCATTTACCTTTAGGTCACATAAATAAAAATAAAATGATACGTATGAGTAAAAATGGAATGTTGCCTCAAGTACATGCACATGATTTTGATACATGTAAATCATGTATTAAAGGACAAATGAATAAAAAATCTTTTTCTCAGCATTGGACTTCTACAAATTTACTTGAGATAGTGCATACAGATTTATGTGGACCAATGAGAACTAAAACCCATAGAGCAATGAAATATTTTTGTGACTTTCATCGATGATTATTCCCATTATGGGCATGTCTACTTCTTGCAACATAAAAATTAAGCCTTAGACAAATTTATAGAGTTTAAGGCAGAAGTAGAGAACCAATTAGGAAGATCCATAAAGACCCTTAATAGTGATAGAGGTGGAGAATTTGAAGCCTTTGATGATTTCTACAAAGAGAATGGTATCAGGCATAATTATACTATGCCTTATACACCGCAACAAAATGGTATCGTAGAAAGAAAAAATCGAACTCTAATGGATATGATGCGATCTATGATTTCTTATGCTGACTTACCTCTACATTTTTGGGGTAAAGCTTTGGCTACTGCAGCATAAATATTGAATAAAGTTCATACAAAGGCAAAGCCACTGACTCCATATGAATTATGGCATGGGCGAAAACCAGATTTATCAAACTTAAAAGTTTGGGGTTGTAAAGCGCATGTCCTCATTCCAAAGCCATTAAGAAATAAATTACAAGCAAAAACTTTGGAATGTAAATTTATAGGATATCCTGATAATAGTAACGAATATAGGTTTTATCATTTTGAGAAAGGATTGATCAAAAGTAGAGATGCTACTTTTATTGAAACTACTTATTTGATTAATCCCATACAAGAATTGGAATCTTTGGGAGAAGAAAATTCTCCTACGGTTGATCAAGATTTCCATCTTAATTTAGACTTGTCTCATGATCATGACATTGACAATGATCAAGTGAGAGACGTAAACATGGGTGATCATAACAATGTCGATCATGACACACACATGGATGATGATCATGATATTATCATGGAAGATATAAATAATGGGAGAAATGATCTAATCAGTGGGAGTAAAAGAAAAAGGGAACCATCTAGAAGATTGAAAAATCATTTTGTTTTCAATCTTGAGGAGGTAGATCATTCAGTGGGAGATCCAGACCCAAGGAATTATAAAGATGCAATGGATAGTTTTGAGTCTGAATAATGGCAACAAGCAATGAATGAAGAACTAGATTCCATAAAGAAAAATGAAGTTTGGAAATTGGTTGATCTACCTGGTAGAAGAAAGCCCATAGGTTGTAAGTGGGCACTTCGTAAGAAGTACAAATTAGATGGTACCCTAGATAAGTTTAAGGCTCGACTTGTAGCTAAGGGTTATACTCAGAAACCCGGTATAGATTTTGTGGACACTTACTCTCCAATTGCGAAGTTTACATCCATTCGTATTCTTATGGCAATTGTTGCTAGAATAGATTTAGAACTTCATCAATTAGATGTCAAAACAACATTCTTGAATGGAGATTTGAAGGAAGATATCTATATGATTCAACCTGAAGGATATCATGTCAAAGGACATGAAAACAAAGTCTATAAATTAAGAAAGTCTTTGTATGGCCTTAAACAATCATCAAGACAATGATATTTAAAGTTCCACCAAGCTATTATGGAAATGGGCTATAAAATAAATCCATTGAATCATTGTGTTTACTCTTGGAAGTGCCAAGATAATTTCTGTATATTATCACTATATGTAGATGACATCTTACTTGCAAGTAACTTTATAGATATTATTGAAAAGACCAAGTCATATTTGGGATCCAAATTTGAAATGAAAGATATGGGAAAAGCATCTTATGTTTTAGGAATTAAAATTACTAAGGATAAAAATGCCAAAACACTCTATTTGGATCAGCAAAATTATATGGATAAAATATTTAAAAGATTTAATATGCAAGATTGCAAGCCAGTCAGTACACCTGTTTGTAAAGGAATGATGCTTTCCAAAAATATGTGTCTGGTACATAAGCAAGGCATCATTGATATGAAAAATGTTTCGTATGCCCAAACAGTTGGAAGTTTGATGTATGCTATGACTAGCACAAGACCTGACATATGTCATGCAGTTGGATTGGTAAGTTGATATCAATCTAACCCTGGAAAGCAACATTGGATGGCAATAAAGAGAATTATTAGATATCTAAAAGGCACCAAAGGTATGAAACTTTGTTTCGGATTAAATGATCCGGTTTTAGTTTGTTATTGTGATGCAGATTTCGCAGGCAACTTAGATGACAAAAAGTTAACAAATGGTAACATTGTCTTGTTTGATGGAACGGCTGTTTCTTGGTTAAGTAAGAAACAAAGCTGTGTTGCAAAGTCTACCATGGAAGCAAAATATATATCTTGTAGCACAGTGGTAAGTACTGCAGTATGGGCTAAACAATTTATCAATAATTTAAATATAGGTATACCTAAGGAACACGTCAATGTATTTTGTGATAATAAGTCTGCCATCTTTCTGATAAAGAGTGGAGCAAATAGTTTCAAAGGAAAACACATTGATATTAATTATCATTATATACAAGATATAGTGGAGAGATGAGAGGTAAAGGTCGACTACATACCCTCTGATGAGATGGGGGCCGATCAGATGACCAAGGGATTGTCTCTGGAAAAATTCAGAAAGCATGTGACTATAATGGGTTTGCAAAACATCTAGATGTGTTGTAGTGTGAGACGTGCGGCGGGCATCGTTGTATGGTTTTAGGGACGCCTAAAACATGGACAAGTAAATGCGACTATATCTGGTTCTATCGTACTTGGTTGGTTAAAGATAGAGAGCACTAGCGAGGTAACCAGGTTATTATAAATCGTCTTGAAAGTAAAATCCATAATAAGCTTGAAGAAATAATTTGTATAACACTGTGGAGTATAGTGCGGGGCTAAGTCATCATTTGTAACCGGGTATGGATTGTTTTTTCCCTAGTTACTTGGATATGATGCCATTTTACTAAAGAGTAAAATGTTATCAAATTAAGTGGAATGGTGCGCACCAGGTAAAGAAGCCACATATCTGTTGTTACATTCAATTTGTTTATGAGTAATACTCTTGAGAAACAAATCAGAATAGGAAACCATTTATGTCATCATAATCAAGTGGGAGATGTTGGAATATGATTATGATAACATGGTTTTCACAATATGTGTAATCATATGTGAAGGTACACTATAACATTGGTGTACAAATATACATATGATTGTAGTGAAATAAATAAATTAATTAATAAAGGAAATAATATAATTAATTAATTAAAGGATATGAACAATTGTATTTCAACCTGAGAAGTTATAACTTCTCCTGAAGAACACAACTCTTCCAGAAAGGTTACTTCCATCTCTATGTATTTGCCAAATCCCTTTCTGTCAGATTTCAATTAAATTCCATATTCACTCTCTGTTCATATCCTTTACACCATATTGTGATCGATAGTCTAACGACATCCGTTTCCGATCCTATACCTAATTTTCTATCAGTAACCTGATTGCATAACTTATCAAGTGCCATCTCCATAAATTATACATATATAAAAGGAAACTTTAACGAAAAGCTCCTAGTACTATTCAATTTACCCTTTATTTTGTCATTCTCGAAGTTTTCAAGTCCTTTTCATTAGTTTTCCTTATAGAAAACTTAGTTTCCTAGCCTTATTCATTAATAGTGAAATGGCAGAAATCCCCTCGATTTCTTTTTGCTTGATTTGCTGTTTCCTTTTTTCTGCAGTAAAAAGTCGGCTTTGCCCATTTGCGCCACGTGTTGATCTTCTCTAGGTTCTCTCTTTCCACTGTTGTTTGCTTCACCTTTTGTTTTCATGTTTTTGTTTCACAAATTTTTCCTCTCTTATTTTCAGCTTCGAGCTCTGACACTCAAGCATTTTTTATTGCATATTCCTTCCTTTGCCTTTGGTTTTTGCTGCGCTTCATGGTCTGTCATTGTCAAACCTGTGCGAGAGTCGTTGTCTCAAAAATTTCCAAAATATTTGTCTCTTTTCCTGTCTTTGAGTGTGGGGTTTTGGCCGTGTTTGGGTTAATATTTAACTTTGAACTTGAAGGAAGAAAGCCCAAAAGAACTCAATAAAGGAGATTTTGCTCAAGGCCCAAAGTCAAGCCCAGATACTTATCTCAAGACAATATAACGGTTGCCCATTTAATGCAAAGGCTAGGTGCTTACAAGAGAAGTGACAACCGATGGAAATCCACTTACTCTCGGCCCAAAATTACTTTCTGAATGGCAGAACATGTAAAAACGCTGATGACTCACTACCCTTCGGTTGCCTTTGGGCAAAAGTAGAAAACTGTACAATCGGGTTTAATTCGGATATAAAAGGAGGAAGAGGCCCCAGAGACAAAGACACTCAACCAATCAAACTAACAAACATACAACTTGCCTCTCAATCAAGCAAATACCCAGAAAGTTGTGCTTTGTCCATATTCTACACCCTTTCAGCCTTAGATTCTCCTTAGAAAGACATTTTTTGTCTAGTGTAAAAGCTTTGCTACCTTTTCTAGACGCTGTAGTATCGATTCTCTTGTGTAAACTTGTTCATCACTCATCCTGCTTTAGTATTCAAACCCCTGTAACTACAAAGAGAAGAAATTGCAAGACGCTTAAACCTTACCCGACAAGGTGAAATCTCGCCCGATTCTCTTTATGTTGCTTTTAAGTTAATAGATCTGATGTTATGATGTATTCCCCAGTATATATTCAAGTCATTTCCAATCTTTTGATGAACCAAAGTTCCATCAGTTCCCAGATTTGATTCACTAAGTGGTTTTACTGTCATAAGAAGACTAAATGTGAATTAAACTGATGACTTGATCAGATTTGGACCTCCACCCTTTAAGCATACAAGGTAACCAACTAAAAGTCCTCGATCTCAAGGCATAAAAAAGAACTTAATGTAGACTTAACCCATCTACGACAATCATTTGATAACAAGAAGTCATAATAACTTGGGGCGCAAATAATTAGCTTAAACACACTTGTTCTACATCTGCCATACTGAGATGGCAGTGGCATGCCTAAGCACTTAGTTAGTTTTGATTATGAGCCTCAAGGCCTACACCTAACGCCCTATAAAGGCACCTCTCAAAACTAACTTTGTCTTCCTATTGCAGCATTTCAACAAGCAGGAGCCTGACAACCAACCAAAGTGCCAACTCCTTGGAGAACTGTGTGCTCGAGCTAGGGACCCCTCTCAGTGAGATTTCCTTCCCGAACATAGTTTTGGCATGCTTAGTGGGACCATAAATCTTGTATATCAAGAAGACGAAGGAAAGGACAAACTTTTAAGAGGAAAACAGAGCTGAAACCACCCCAGTATACACCAAGATCGAGTATGGCAAATCTCCCTGAAAACTTGCAGGGGCCTGTCTTGATGGAAAACCGAACTCCTTCTGAGAAATTAGAGGGGAAGGTCACAAATGAAGACCTGCAGGCTACCATGATAACTGTCTTGAAAAGCATGGAGAAAACATCTCTAGAAACAAAAGAGGAAATAAGCAAACTCCATTCCTTAACCGAAAATCTGCAAAGAAGGCTAGCTTTGGAATACTTTGCCCCAGAAAATGATCATGCTAGAAAGATGATGAAAGAAGCCAGCCCTATGGAGGAGCCAATCATTCCTTTGTTTCCTGTGCCTGAGGAAAATAGGAATAAGGAAAAGACCAAAGAAGAATCTAGAGTGGATCAGCCAGTGTTGGAAGAAATCCAAGAAGCTGAGTTGCCCGACCCCTTATTATTTTCACTCAACAGTAGGAGGCAGAGCAGACTGGAAAGAACAACATATGGGATGCCCCAATTTATCGAGGAATCCAGTGGGAAGGGAGAGTATATAACTATGGACAAACCACTTCCTTATAGGCCACCACCGATGGCTAATAAGGGAAGGGATGTCAAGTGGATGCAGCTTGAGTTAAAGCAGGAGGCCTCATCGGGCAATGACCTTAGCCTGAAGTGGGAAACTCTTTACACCCCATATAATAACACAGCCAATTAGCAACTCAGAGATGAGTTAGCTGCGTTAAGAAGGATGGTGGTGAGAAATGGTCAGCCACAAACTCCCCCGTTGTTTAGGGTCACCTATCAGAAGCTCTACCCAGAGTTTATTGATGAGCAAAATCCCTTTCCTTTTCACTTCAAGATGCCTGCATTCTCAACATTCAGCGGAGAAGATAATAATGTGTCCTCTAGAGATCACATCTTCAAGTTCTCCAACCATTATGTGGCATTTGAAGATAACCCCAACTACAAGTTGAGATTGTTTAGAAACTCTTTGGTGGGCTTAGCATTTCAGTGGTACTCTCTGTTGCCCCTAAATTCCATTGCTAACTGAGGGCAAATGGAGATGGCCTTCCACGAGCAGTTTTACAGGATGGAGCCAGAGATGGCCATCAACGATCTAGTTAAGGTAAAGTAATAAGAGCATGAGTCTACTGAAGACTTCATTATGAGGTTTAGGAGGACAAGGATAAGATGTCAATTTCCTATTAACCATGTTCAGCTCATAACTATTGCTTAGCCTTGAGACTACCCTTGAGAAAAAAGTTTTATGACGTGTAGTTTAATGAGCTTCAAGAGTTGATGATTGCAACCACTAAGTATGAGAGACTATTGCTTGAGGAGCAGTAACTGAAGCACTCCTCTAAAACACCATATTTCTACAAAAATAAGGCTGCCATCCACCAAGTGGAGTTTGATGAGAAATAAAAGAAGATGATGATTGAGGGAGAGAAGTGATAGACATGTGTGCAGCAAAGATAACCACTCCCTTTAAACCTTTGGTAGTGAAAGGATTGATTCAGCCAGTCAAGGATCATAAAGTGATAATGAATGATGGTGGGTTTGTTCCTATGAAACCCCCAAAATGCCAGAGCTATTCCTTTGACTTAACCAAGGCAGTAGAAATCTATGAAGAATTGGTGCGAGCAAGAGTAATTGTGCCCGATAACACCAAAAAGCTGCCGAAGCCCGAGGAATTAAGAGGAAAAAAGTATTGCAAGCTGCACTACACCTTCAACCACTCTATCACCAACGGCGTCCAGTTTAGAGACTGGATACAAAATCTCATCATTAAAGGAAAGTCGTTATTAGAAAAACCTCAGGCCAACATGATGATTGATACAGATCATTTCCCAAAAGCCCCAAGTAAACATGATTAACTTAACGTGGGCCAAGAAAAGGAAAGGGAAAGACATTTGGGAGGAAAAAACATAATGAAGAATCTACAGGGGAAACTCTCAAGATGCTTGAACAATCCAAAGTAGCCATAATAAAAAGGGTAGTTTTCTACAGCAAAATGTCAATATAAGTGTGAGGAAGAGGTGCCAGCAGCAGGAGCCATCTTTAAATCAGGAAATGAAAAAAAAAGGGTTTAGTTAAATGATAAGTTTTCAAATATAAAAGATCGTTATCAAAAAGGTTTAAGCAAGGTGATAAAGGTGGAAATGGACTTCTACGATTAAAAGTTCAGAAAATGGAGTCCAAGTAAGAGAATATTTCATTTCATGAAGGGATTACGTAAATCTTAGTCTAACAACTTTACATCTTCGACCAGAGCAACTATTAAGGAAAAGTAAGTTTGCATGATAGTGAAAATTTGGCTTGGTTCTCCTAAATACATGTTGCTATTCACAAGTTGGGTTTTGGAATCCTCAACTTCCTGGAAATGTTCTCCATCTCTTCTACATTTTGGGAGAGATGGTTGGTGAGGATCACTTTCTCGGCTTTAAGTGAAGACAATTGTTCTTCCAAGTGTTAGATTTCAGAATCAACCATTGCAATCATTTATTCCATCACCGACCCTTTTTCCACCAACTGCCGAAGCATAGCTATACTCTTCACTTGTTTTTCCTAAAAACACTTTACTTGATTTGATGCTCGCTCCGCCTTCTGATGTTGATCCCTTAATGCCTGCTTCGAAAAACTCAAAAAAGATTTGTACTGAGCCTAGGACAACAAATGAGCTTGGTAAAGCTCAGTAAGGGCATTCTCAGCATCATTGAGGGTCTTAAGGCTGAAAGAAGCTGTGAAGTCCCTTTTCATCCAATCTTTAAAGATTTAACAAGCATGTTGAAAGGAATGAGACTTAGAACATATGGAAAGGGACTGCAATTTAGTTTTAATTTGCCTAAACTTCTTTACCAGGTCGAGCAAGGATGATGCTGATGAAGCAGAAGGTGCCCCTCTCGCACCTCCAACCATAACAGTGGGGGTAACCTCAGCTAGGGAAGCAGAAGCAGAAGCAGGAATGAAAGTAGCTGTTGCAGAAGTCTTGGCTCGCTTACTCACAGGCTTAAGGACAGAGATTCCTGTGATACCAAAAACCGAAAGAGGATGAGGAAGGTTTCTCTTGCGCACTATGTGCGATGGGGATTTACCCAAATGTTCTCCAGAACGCTGTTGCAACCAAGATAGACGTGTTAAAAGAAGAAATTTACAAGTTAAAAGAAGACAAGGTAAATTTACCTGAGTTAAGCCCGGAGCCTTAGAAAGTGGTTGGGGGGGGGGAGTTACTTCCCTTGATTGCTGGGGGAGACTGTCATGGCTTACCAAGGAAGGAGAAACAGTGCTCAAACCGTCAACAGAGATCTACAAATAATAGAAGTAGGGATAAAAGTTAGAGATTAACTTATGAGGAAGAAAAATAGAAAGGCTAAGTAATGATATACCTGAGGGGGAACCTGAGGATGGGAAGCAAGCACTCCAAAGGCTTCAGGTACATCAGTAGGAGCTGCATGAGAAGCCTGCGGTTTATTTACTTCTGAAACCATAGGAAACTCAGGAACTATAGGTTCCCCAAAGGTGGAAACTGGTGTTTGATGGAATTCCTGAGATAGGGAAGGCTAAAAGAAATAGTGGACAATTAATATAAGGAGAAGGGAGTCTCAACGCAATAGTAAAGGATGAGGAGTACTTACCGAGCTGTTGTCATCCTCCACGAAATGCATCATTTTTCTAGTAGAAGGATTAAATTGAGAAGTAGGAATCACCACTAAGGGAATGGATTTTACTTGAGAGGGAGAAGTTTACCTTGATCGCGTTAAAGGAAAAGAAGTCTCGGACGATGAGATCTTTTCTGCCCTCAACTCCTATTTCATACAATCAGAAAAGTACGAGAGGGAATGAGAGTTTGAAAAATAAGGAAATAGACCATTCCTCTAATTCTTTAAGGGCAGCATCTCGATGCTCTCAGGCCCTTTGTTGCATTTCTACGCCCAATGGTTCATCCAGTGAAACAGTTATGGGTTTCTTGGTTGCGTAGGGTCCTATATTCAATGAAAACAAAGTTATTAGCCCAAACATATAGAATACAAGTCAGGGCGGAAGTCAGACATAGGATTCACTTACTAGAAGCTGTTTGTTTCTTCATTTTTGGTAAAGGTGCAGCAGCAATAAAAGAAGTGGATATTTTTGAAATCTTGGAAGTCTGAGCTCGTGTATTCTTCCTAGTTGGGGTTGCCTGCTTGGGCTTAGGCCGTTTTTCAAGCTCAGAATCAGAAGTCTCTACCACAATTGTTCACGTCCGCTTTGGTGCCCGAGTTTTTGCCTTGCGCATGACCTCACGCTCTGAATTTCCAAATAACTCAGATGTGTCTCCACCTTCTCCATCCTCTCACCTCTTAGCCTTAGCTGTAGTTTCCTGAAGAATCAGAGCATCGACAGTTTCTTCATCTGAACCAGTGCTTGTTATCTCAGCATTCATTTGAGCTGTAAATGTAAAAAATGAACAAAGGATCAAAAAGAGGACATAATCTTGAGGTTAAAAATAAAATACAAAGGAATATGAAGTGCCTATAAGAAAAAGCTGGTTGTTTTGATTAATCATTTCCTTCCAATTTGCAAGCTCACCCGAGCTAGGATAAGATTTGAGGGAAA